>NW_017804453.1:310273-313148 GCF_001625305.1 Branchiostoma belcheri
GTATTGAAAAGTGGTGCCCATTCCTCTCCTTTCACTGCCTTTACTGGTGTGGTGGTGTGTTACGCCGAAGGGCGGTTATACCGGCTATACCGATACAGATTTACCTCCCCAACTGGGTGGCATGATGAAAGCCTTTCCCAAGAACACAATGTCTAGCTAGGAATGTTTGGGACTGAAAACTATAACCTCTCTATCTCTTGTTCCCAAGACTAACCACTTGGCCATTTACATGTAACACTATGGATGTGATACAGTGTAGTGTAATGATCTGTTCCTCACCTCTAATTCTCATCCTGCGGTTGCCCCTGCCCCTCTGTGGATGGTGCTGAGTTGGAGCGGGAGGTTGTGAGGTGCTGGGGCCCTCTGACCACACCACTGGCTTTATGTTGGGCTTGGGTCTGGATTCTGGAAAACATCCCAGGAAAGGCTTCATTCTACTATGCTTACTACATTTGAATGTAAAGGTACATGTAGCATTGACTTACACCCTGGTCTTTGGTTGTTTCACCTTTCTTTCAAATTAATAATATGTTCAAATCAGGAGAGAAAAATTACCGGTAGCAATGCTGTTTGCAGATCAAGTTTAGTGAACTTGGTGCAGTATGAAGACTGCAAAGACGTCAAAATCTGCTACTATAAGCAGATTGAGAGTACTACACATGTGTAACCACACATGTGTGAGGACAAAGGTGAAGTTCCTTAACTTGTGAACATTTCTTGTCTAGACCTTGCTTGTTACATGTCCAAATGTGATTTTTGTCCTGGGGGCCTTCAACTTTGATACAATGCATCACACCACGCATGCACAGTTGGAACTCTAATTTAGAGTCTAAATCCACTTCCAAAAATGAAACATCGTGCAATGAAGTAGTTGTATATAGTCCAGTTCAAAGTTCTACCTGTGCTCCCCGTGGCACCTGTAGAGGGACCAGCACCTGATGAGGATGCCTGCACCTGTCCACTTGCTTCAGCTTCAGCTGCTGGTTCTTCAGTGGGAGCAGAGGCATCACCTGGATCACATGCATGGCTTGAATTTCAGTGCAACTCTAAATCCTCCAACTACCCGTACATGTGTAAATGTACATATACATCACAATTCAGGCATTTTCAACTAGAAGCTGTGACCAATGAGCAACCAAATATTTGATGGATTGATCATAAACTTCATACATAAGTAAGAATGGTTTGCGTGTTTTGTTGTCTTTTACAAACCCCCAATATTGACAGAGAGAAGAGCCTGACCTCCTGATGTCGCTGCCTCCTTACTTTCCTCTTCTGGCTCTTCTGTTTCTTCATCTCCCTCCCTCCCTTCTACCTCCTCCTCTTCCAGGCTGCTTGGGAACAGAAAGAAATACTATAAGATTTGTTTCACAGATGTGCTTTGTACTTCTAATCAAACTCACAGTCTAGATTATTCAATACAGATGCAGTATAGTCTATACAAAATATGTTAAATATCTTGTAAATGTCGGACTAAATTCTATAACTAAGCTCCATCAGTGTATTACTGTCCCATTTCTGCAGCAGTGTGACCCTGACCTGGGTTCCTCCTGACTGTCCCCGGTACTCTGGGGCACATCCTGGGAGGCCTGTTCGCTGGACGGCTCTGACACGGGCACGGCTCGCGGGGATGTACGCGGGGAGGGCACACGTGGGATGGACTGTACTGTGCTCATTTCTACATGTTCCAGCACCGACGGCCCACCTTCACTGAACACTGTAACTGTGCACACAAACTTAATAAGCACCATGTATGCAACACATGTATCCTTCAACAGACCAGTCCTGACTGTCCATTACAATTAGCAGTTCAACCAATGACAACATGGCAATTAGTGGTTCCACCAATGAGAGAGTCTGTCGTTTTATGTCAGCTCTTTACTTTGCGCCATTTGTTTTCTACTTTATGACAGAGGTGGGTGGGGCTATGAGATCTTCCTATTGTTCTTCAATTTGATGTCCTTTAAATTATACATTTACATCTTGCATCATACTTCAATAAGGAAATGAAGGATCACACAAATCCAGGAATTGTTGTCTAATAGAAAGGGTGCTGTCTGACAGGTAAGACTAACCTGGTGCAGTGAGTTGTACTGGGGTTGTAGGAACGCTGCGGCCTGAACCCTCGTCCTCGCCACCCAACAGGTCCATGTGGGTGTCATCCATGCCAAGGGCTGCACAGTAGCAACACAGGTCTTATCACTAAAACATTGTCAGTAAATCCACAAAACTATACATACAGTGTTCATAGTTATTACACTAAAAAAAAACACTTTTGGGAACCATCACAAGCAAATACTACTAAAAATCTGTCCAAGCTTGTTCAAGCCTGTCTTACCTCCCTGTGTAGCCAGTTGTGCTAATCCAGGCTGGGCTCGCTGCATCTCTGCAATCTCAGATGGAGGACCGAAGGAGAAGCGCACACCCTGGATCTGTGGAGAACTGACACGGACATGGGGATGATTACACAATTATCAGCACATATGGTTCTGTTGTGTCTGTTAGGTACTTGTTGCTACATTATGCATCTCTAAGGCCACACCAATTTAATTTGTTGGTTCTCGGAATTTTTCAGAAAAAATATGAAGCGACAGGGCGAAAAAAAATAAAAACTAGAGTTCCCCGATCTCATACCTTCGCCAAATGATGTTAATCTTTATGACTGACAAAGTTTAGATTAGATTATTCCCCCCTGATTTAAGAAATAGGAACCTAATTTTTATGAATTATATCATTTTATCATAATCTCAACCAAAAGACAGTCTTATATTAACAAACAATGCATTCTAGCATTTCCTAATAAATTATGCAAATGAGGTCCTGATTTGAATAAATTATGTTTAATGATGTTCACCTCAATTTAACTTTCAAATAC
>NW_017804453.1:313168-315218 GCF_001625305.1 Branchiostoma belcheri
AGACAGGTCAGATCCTCTGTATCGTATGTCACATACTGTATCTACTACACCTTACTGTACAGTATCATATACCGTCACATACCTGCTACATCTTACGGTACCGTATGTTACAGATCTGCTACATCTTGTACCATATGTCACTTATCACGTTATATTATATGTTCTAGTAATTCTGTACATCTAGTATGACAAATGCATTGTGAAAAAAAGATTTTAACTCCTTTAGGCCACACCAATTTAATTTCTTGGTTAACGGATTTTAACGGAAAATAATGGAGCGGGCGGGCGAACAAAAAATAAAAATAAAAACAGGCCTGGACATCCTATTATGGCCCAAAATGGTACGATAGGAGCTATGAAGTCAACACACCAGGCAGGTTCAAAATTTAAGCAATGAATTTTGAAATTTTAATGATACCACTGCATTGAAAGATGGAATGACTGTAACAAGTAGTAATTAAGAAAAGGACTGTTTTCAACTGTTCAGGGAAAAATATGAGCATTTTGCAGTTGATTCTGAATTTTTATTTTTATTTGCAAATCAGAAAAAAATGAAGCGGCGAATCCGTTAACCAAGAAATTAAATTGGTGTGGCCTTAACTTAATATTGTATACATGTATTATCATGTATTTACAAAGGTATCATCTACAAAATTATTGTATTGGGAAAATTCTTTGATCCCACATCCTGTGTTCTCACCTGTGGTTGAATGGGAGGTGGTTGAGACTGGTCAGTGGGTGGGGGCTGGACAGTCAGAGTGGGGACGGGCTGGCGTGGTCTGGGCTGGACAGCTGGTCTGGACTGCTGAACGAAGATCAAAACATACAATTCAATTTTGACCGACATGTTCTACTGCTGTACATGCATTCATTTTGTAGTGGTTTTACTTCATCCACGACAAGAACTTTTTGTATTATTTGATGTCAGGTCTTGAACAACTCTGAAGTACAGTAGAACTAAAAGAAAACATATATTTGCAGTGTTATGAGGTTACTGGAAAAATAAAACCACTGCGAAGTTTCCGCATTTATAGTAGACTTCTCAAAATACATCAACAGGAGGCCAGAAAAAAACACAGTTTATACATGACAGTGACCATTTCTGCCCTGCTCATGACTACATGTACATGTACCTCCTCCTGTGGCTGTTGTGCTGGCTGGTTGTCCTGGTCAGTAGACATGGGCTGGGCAGCTTCACTCCCCGACTGGTCACCACCTTCCATGGTTGGCTCATCATCATCATCATCATCTGGGGCAGACAACATTGGTTAGGTTAGTCATTGGCATCCCCACAGAAAAAAGCATTGTCCTAAACAGATTTGAGTGTATTTGGGATTTTTGTAACCAGGTCTTCAAGTTCACCCCATTCCTTTTGACATCATGTAATTCTACCTGTCAATCAGACACCAAGGTACTAATATGTTGAGTGAAGAACATTCCAGAGTTCAAGCTGTAGTGCTTGTTCTCCCCATTCTTGAAGACTTACCCACAATCTCCACCACGTCCTCATCACTGCCCTGGTCCTCCTCCCCAAGCTCCTCCTCCTCCTCCTCCTCAGCATCCTCCTCCTGCATCTCCTCTCCAGACTCCCCTTCCTCACCCATCTGTAGGGACACGGATGGTATATCAAATGTTTTATACAAGATAAGACAAAAAGCAACACACAAGAAATGTCTCCCACAGTGGAGTCAATTGAGCATTTTGTAAAAAGGATTTGGGAAACAGGTCTCTTCTTTAACTAGCTTTTACCTCATAAGTCTCTTCCTCCTCCTCTTCTTGTTCTTCCTCCATTTCCTCTTCTCCTTCACTCCCTTCTTCCACATCATCTTCATAGTCTTCATCATCTACACTGTCCCCTTCCTCATATTCCTAGCAGTAGTCAAAATGAATTTGAATGATTGAATGAATGAATGAATGAACATTTTTCAGTGTTCTGTATAACTTACTAATCAGATGGTGGTGACTGTTTGCTTTGATACATCTGCATTTAAAAGGGTGGGGGTTCAAACCAAAGACTTAAGAAATGGTACTGTACATCTTCAACTACTTA
>NW_017804453.1:315268-315528 GCF_001625305.1 Branchiostoma belcheri
GCTCTGACATGGACTTCCATTCATCTGTGTGGTTTAGGAGGAGGAAGCTCTCAAGACAGACAATCTGACTGTCAATCATGTATACAATGCACATCCACCATCTAGTGATTCACTGGGATACTGCACACAAGATTTACGATTTGGATATCACCAGAAACATATCCAAATGCTGAAGATACAATTATACAAACACTTAATAGGAACCTTATGTAGAATAAACTCAAATATTGTGACACTGCAACAATTTTACCATTAAATCT
>NW_017804453.1:315578-316922 GCF_001625305.1 Branchiostoma belcheri
CCGCTGGCTGGGAGATGGCTGCAGTTTCAGCTGTGCCGGCAGAGGCTCTTCTGCACCAGGCTCGTCTTCCCTCTCTTCTTCTCCCAGCCCCTGATCTGCCTCTGAGATTTCAGTTTGCTCCTCTGCTGGTGCCTCCGTCTGCGTGGGTGTATGATAATGATTCAGTACTACCCATGTTATTTGTGCATTGTTAGTGGCCTTTTCACTGGACCAACTGTGAATTTGAATCTCGGCTGTTGTTGCTCACTCAATATGCAAACCTCTAGGAAGTTTTTCTGATTTTCAAGTGCTAAATTGTCAAAATGATCATATTTGAGATGCAATTTACCTTTCTTTACTGCAAAAAATGGTGTCCAATAATGTACAGGTAGAGGTACACCAGGTCTGGACCTGTGCGAAAACAATTCTACAGGCACAGATGTTAGGTTCACGCTCTATATATAAGACTGACATTGTACATTTGTACCTTAGCCCGTTTAGTAACAGGATGTGCATCTCCACCCTGCACGTCTGGAGCAGACATTTCCCTCTGCCGTTTCCCCGTGGGCGCCGCGTCCTCCTGGGACGGCTCTGGTGCCGTGGAGGGGCCAGGCTGAGGCTCGTAGGGGTGGGGAGGGGTGGCGGTCTGATCCACGGGGGTGGGGGTACGATCAACGGGGGTGGGGCTAACAGTGGCTGACGGCTGGATGTCTGTCAAAGTAAGAACTATGGATTAATTCCAGCAAGACAAGAAATGCAACTAAGCTAATGCAATAATTAAAAAACTTTTGTTACATATAATGAGATTATTGCTATTTCCAAATTACTATCATATTTTGTCTGACCGTAACCTCTTTCCTGATGATCTCAATAAAATTTGAATGTTTCATTATGATTATCAACAAATGAAAGCTCAAACAAACAAACAAACAAACAAACCTTGCACTTCTGCTTGCACCCCACTGACCACTGAGTGTTGCTGGGTAGGCTGGACGAAGGCCGTGGCCTGCTGAGTGGATGTGGCCTGGACCACTGCCATGGTGTTGGTCACTGTTACCACACCTGACCAAACAGACATCATAGCACATGGTAAAAACTACATGTATATTTCAATCACATTTGTAAGTCACCATTGCACTTTAACGATAATGTTTGAAGCTGCATGATAGGCAAGACAAATTTTGTAACCTTCAGTGTACATGTAGATATAAAGTGGTGTGACAATACAATGGAGTTAAAGTTTACAAAGTGAACAGAAAAAAGTTAACCTGAGACAGGTGCCACAGTGAACACCTCTTGAGTGTCTGCTTGTGTTGTTGGCATGACAGTGGCAGTGGGGGTCATGCTACCAGAGGGGTGGGGGTC
>NW_017804453.1:316942-332850 GCF_001625305.1 Branchiostoma belcheri
TCCCGTTCCAGTCTCATGATCTACCTGCAATTCAGGCACAACTATGTGAAGGTGTTCTTGTTATCATCTATGTCCAACATACATGTAATCCCCACAGAATAGTATATCAATGCACTAGAGTTACATTGTTTGCCCAAAACAAGCACCTACCTGTTTGTCTGAACCTTTATACAAGCAAACAAAAAAGATACAGGAAACAAATAGGTGCCTACCCTCATACTGTGACTTGAGTGAGGAGAGTCGCAGCTCTAGTTCTTCCTTGCTCTGCTCTGCTGCTGCACTCTTGTCCTTCAGTTCTGTCACCTCCTTGTCCCTGCTGTCTCGCTGGTTGGTCAGCTGCTGTATCTTCTGTTTCGCCTAAAGAGTTCAAATATTTCAGTCACTTCTAGTCACAATTTGCTGTCAAAATATTGAGGATCATTGAAATAATACAGTCAGAAACCTCTTGTCTAAAGTTATACATGTAGCCATCTGCCTTTTTAAGTGGTGAATTTTTGTCTTTGTATTAGAGTTTTCATATACATTGTATTTATACAAAAAAAGTCTTATTTACAAAGTTTAGAGATGTCAAAATTGAAGATTCAGTTTACCTATCTTCTGGATGAAAAAAATGGTGTCCACTAGTGTTTTATTTTGTTCAGGTACAGATACACCAGACGTTCAGGTCTGGATCTGTAAATGTGCCTAATTAATTTTACGGGTACAATCATTAGGTACACAGCTCTAACTTAAAAACAGTAAAATGTTTGGAAAAGAAATGCTCACAGCAAACAGCACTTTCTTGGCCTTCTCCTTCTCATCAGTGAGAGACTTGCTGAGGATTGACTCGGACAGCTGAAGGGCAGACTTCTCCTCTTCAGACTTCTTCAGTTTCCCCTCCACATCAGCTGCCTCTTGTCTTAACTTGGTCACCTGCTCCTCAAATGTCTACCACAAACATAACAGGGTGGAACTGTCACAAAAGACTTTAAACTTCAGTATGCTAAGGTAGCCATTGGGCACCAAATTTGTATTGCATATGGGGTTTTGGTAGCAGGGAGAAGATTAAATACATGTATGCTACATTTAAAAAGATCAGTTAATGTCCTGGGTCCAGGGGAAAGTTGACAAAAAACTTTTACTTTAGGTTCAATGTTACTGGGGGCAGAAACCGGTTATACTTCAACAACAGATCTCAAAAACTTTGGTGGCTTTATTACCATAAAGGAGATTTTTGCAGTATTTTGAATTTGCAGATGAAACAAAACACATATTTGCACACTGCAGGAATAAAATAAACTAGAATATTTCAAGATCTGCAGTTAGATTAATTCCAGTCGAGTCAGTGACCTTACCTTGAGTTGTTGCTGCGCCTCCTCCAGAGCCTTTGTCTTCTCCTCTAACTGAGCTTGTTGTTGAGGAGTTGCTGCTTCTGTGGCTGCCTGTGTCGGTGCCTGTAAAATCAGTTTTTTTTAACAAATCAGGTTCCTTCAGACTGGACAGAACCATCATACACTGAAGTTTACAATTACTATGATCTGTTACTTGAAACTTTACAAGTTCACACAGGAACCACACAACCAATGAGGAAAAGAAGCAAAGAATTAGACAAGTTATTGGGCTATGACTTCAAGCAGTAAATGGTTATCTGTAAAAATACACGAGTTTTGTAGCCCATTGGTTACCTGTGCAGCTTTGGTCTTAAGCTCTTCATTTTCCTTCTTAACAGACTCCAGTTCCTTGCTGAGTGCTTCACACTCTGTGTTTTTCTCTTCGAACTGCATCTTGTAGCGTCGACCAATCTTCTTCAGCTGGGTGACATTCTTAACCTTCTCCTCTACCTCTTGAGATTTGGTCTGGACTTGTGTTTTCAGAGCTTCAATCTCCTGAAAAGAGACAACATCGATGAACATGACATAATGGGATGCACGAATGCAGAAAAATAGTTTTCAAAAGGTCAAAATGGAAAAAAAAATTCTTAGGTTTAAACAGATGACACATTTTAAAGACTTAATCAAGGTACTTGACCACCCATGCATAATCAATGGGACAAGATAAAACAAGAAATTTACAACAGCTCTAAATATCTCATGGCCTGGAGGTACATGTACTTGCTGTTAATGTGTCCAATCATCCAATATAGTCACCACCACTGAACACTGTATGGATTGGAGCTATGGAAACACATGCATCTGCCTTGACTAGAAAGAATAGTAGAAGTAGACGTTACCTGTGTCTGCTTGCTGTTGAAGCTCTTCTCCCCTGCCATCTCTCCCTGTAGTGAGCTGTACTGGGCTTTCAGTTGGCTCACCTCCGTTTTGAATTTAGTCATTTCTCCCTTGGCTGCGCTGGTCTCGTTCCTCGCTGCTGACAGCTGTGAGTTGAGGCGTGAGGACTCGGCGCGGAACTTGTGCATCTGTTCTGTGTTGCTGCTCAGCTGCTTCTGTAGGTTGTCCCTCTCCTGTAAATATTTTTCAAAACAAATTTGCTCAGTGCAAGGCCAAGAAACTGATTCCAGGGCACTAAACAAAGTACAGTTTACTAGAACAACATCTCTCCTCTCCCTCAGAAAACTGTGAAGGACATGTATGATAATCCCATAAGTGAGAAAACATTACATGTATCTCACCTCTGTCAGTCTCTTAATCTCCTCGGGGTCAGCCTTGTTGGACTGTTCGATCAGCTGGTGTGTCCGTGCCGTCCAGCGGTCCACGTCTTTCTTCAGCATGGTGTTCTCTGCCTGCAGGGAGCCGTTCATGGTGGACAGCTTACGGTTGGACTCCTGGAGCGGCTCAATGTCCTTCTGCAGCTGTTGGACCTGGGGTTGGGAACAGTACAAGTTTGCTGAATCCAAGGCCCAAAAACAACTTCCGGGCACTGAACTAAGTTGGTGACCAAGCTGGTGGTGAATGTTGGTTTTCAAAGGCAGTGGGTTGTATTTGGGAGGGAAACACTTGTCAGGAAGAGAGTTCCAAATCAGAGACCCTACCTCTGGACCAAGCTAAGAGGTTGGGAGTTTGAATTTCAGGCTGTTGTCAATCACCCAACATCAACGCTATTGTAAGCTGTCTTTAGGGCAGGGTGTTAAGCTGTGGTCCACTGTTCATTATACTTTGTTGAAAGGAGCTAGGTGAATTTCCCAGTTACAATGAACCAGTATATACTGTACATACCATATTTGTTCAGTCACTACCTGTGAAAGAGAATTTCTTTTATTTCACCTGTTTCTGTTCTACCAACACATGTTTTTCCCGCCATGCTACCATCCTGCCCACCTTAGCTGTGACCTCCTGCAGCTGTCCCTCCACCTTCTCCTTCTCCTCCCTCAGCAGCTTGTTACTGTCAGTCAGCACGTTCAGAGTCTCCACCTTCTTAATCAGCTCCTGGTGCTGCAGGGCAGTCTGAGCTGTGGCCTGCAGGGGACAGACAGCATTACTAGTACAGGGCTACAAATCCAGTTTTGGTAATAGGTGCTAAAAATCAAGCTGTTCATCAGCCTCCAATTTCTCTGGACAAAGGAAGTGTCAAACCACAAAACAAGGTAATGTTTGTGGAGCTTACCTCTGTCCTGCTGCGCTCCTCTGCCAGTGCCTGCTGTGCCTCTGACAGCTGTCTCTCCAGCTGTTCAAGTCTCTGCTGGTACCGAACACTCTCCGCCTGAGGAAGCAAAGGTTAAACATTAAAGGATAAACATACTAAAACCATTTTACATATACTTCAATCAACTGTACATTATATACTGAATCATTAGATCTTCAGCAATCATTCAAAAAGGAAACTAGAGCAGAGGATTATGCCAGGTAGATATGAGCACCACCTAGTGATTCACAGGAATATTGCACTCCTCCTGAATAAGGTCTTACCAATAAGGTAGAATTATCCATGGCATTTCATCTATGATTTTGAGTGATGTCTGTTACTGTACATTACACTTCACATGTCTCAAAACTCGAAGAGAAAAATTCAGCACACCTGTGCGACTTCAAACCGAGTCTCCGAGATGTCTTTCTCGCGCCGGATGAAGTGGATGATTTCCAGCAGCTGCTCCGATGACTTGCCCTCCTCGCTGACGGAGGCGGCCGTCACAGTGGTCTCTCCTGCTGGACGTGTCTGCAGACTCAACATCTGGTTACTCAGCTAGGGACAAGAGACATGGGGAAAAATCAGAATAAGCTACCTGGAGTGTATATTGGAAAAGAACCTTCAACGACAAGCAACAGGTTTTGCTCCCCTTTCCCCATTAGATGATGTTGCCTTACTAGATGTGCTGTTACAACAATTCTTTTTTTTAATTACTTGACTGAAGGGACCTACATGTAACTATATTCACATGACGGAATCTGGTTACTGGTCTAATCTCTTCATGAAAGTAAGTCAATGGCATTGTCTCATACTGATAAGAGACATAATCTACCTTCTCTATCTGTTCATGTAGCAGGTTGTTCTGCTTCTCCAGTTCCTGACAGCGAGACTGTACAGACGACATGGACTGTTCCTGGATTCGCTTCTGTTCCTCCCATGATACCTGCAGACACCAAATCATGGCAATCATGCATGTCCACTGTATCACTACTATACATGTTCCAACTCCAAACTTGAAACAGTGTGAGCACTACTGCAAATCTGAGGGTTTGTGATGGAGAAAATAAACAAAACACTGTAACAGTATCATGAAAGTATCTAACAATGATACAAGGAACAGATAAGAAGATGAACTGACCTTTGCCAAACGCAGTTCTTCTCCAGCCTTCTTGGCCTCCTCCTGAGCAGCTGACAGCTTGTCGTTGTGATCCTCTAGCTGTTCCTTCACAGCGGACAGCGCTTGTACATCAGCAGCATGGAGCATCAGTTCTCGCTCATATTTGTCCTGGGCCTGTTAATAGCATGAAATAGTGTCATACTACTGCCAGGATAGAACACATATTCAGAGAAACAAAAAAAAAACCTCCATACACATACACATGTAGGTAACAAAGACTTGGGGTCAATACTCAATACTTGTTCAGTCCAAAACCAGGCAAAAGTCACAAGAAAAATGTCTAACAAATCCAGAGTCAGATGTGTTACCTCTGAGGCGAGTTTGACCTGCTGTTCCAGGTCGTTGCGAGCGGCCTGCTCCTTCCTGTTGGCATCCTCTGCCTTCTGTAGGGCATCCCTCACCTCCGTCTGCAGACTGGCCAGGGACTTCCTCAGGTCAGCCGTGTGCTTCCCCTGGGAGTCCTGCGGTCAGGAAAACATTTGGTTTGGTTTTATTCAGAGCTCCATCAGTGATACAATATTCACTAATCTTCCTAGAGCCCAGCAAAATAAAACAACAGAAATATAGCAACTGAAGTACATGTACATGTATACATTCGGATAACAAACATTTGTTATTTTGACTTTTAGTATGTGTACTGACCCTGATTTCTGACAGCTCCTTGCCTGCGGCCTGTTTCTCCCTCTCCAGTTGTTGGATCTGTTTCTCCAGGGTCTCCCGTGTCTGTGTAGCCTCCTTCAGACGTGTCTCCAGCCTCTCCTGCAGCTGCCTGCTAGCCTGGTTCTGTTCTGACAGGTTCTTCTCCATGGCTGTGGCCATGTTCTTGTAATTTTCCACATGCTGTTTGCCCAGGCTAACCTGCTCTTTCAGACCTGTGATAACATCACAAGTGGGACTTCATTTACTCCATGCTACTGGTATACACAAGAGTCATCCAAAAGATATGATATATTGTAAATGCATTTACTTTCATAGTGGTTTTATTTTGTGCCATGACATGAGTTTTTTGGGTGTTTTTCCCCCAAAATGTTTTTCAGCTTCAGTTAGAAAAATGGCCGTCAAAGCCTATTTTTACCTCAATAAATTACAGACATGCAACCAAAGAATCCCAAAAGACTTCTATCCCATTAAAAACATACCAGTATTAGCTCTACTGTCCTCCACACAATTACACACAAAAGAAAACAGCTGTGGAATGCTGGAACATCTGCTCACCTGCAATCTCCTTCAGGTGCAGCTGCAGCTGGTTCTTGAGTGTCTTTGTCTCGTCCGTCAGGGATGACGTGTCCATGGGTGACGTCCCCTCAGCAGCTTCACCCTGTCTCTGGGACTGGGACAGCCGCATTTCAGCTGAAGCCAACTTACCTTCCAGTGTGGAGCACTGCAAGGGAGAACAACAGGGAATTTCACTGTTATTGAGTGACAACATTCTGCCTGTCAATCTTTCCCCAACCATGTGCTGTCAAGCTACTCTGTCCAGATAAATGGACACACAAAGCCACACAGAACAATACTTCTGTACCCGGAAGTACAAATTAAATGAAATGTTGTTGCTCCTTGCATGAAGTTTGATTGGAAAAGATGATGAAGTCCTCACTACAAATTTCAAGGACAGCACCTGACATACAAATCTTCACAAAATAATATGTAATACACATGCCTGTTGTTTAAGCTCTTGCACAAAGTCATTGGCCTTCCTCAGCTCTTCCCTGGTGGAGTTATGAGCGCCCTCTGACCTGGTCAGCTGGGACTGCACTTCTTCTAGACGAGCCTGAGAGAAAGCCCAATGTATCACTTATTTTGCTCAATGACATGTATGCTCCACTCTACGCTGGAACTTGTCAAAATCACCTCCCACCCAATATACAAGCAAACCCATTACAACAGACACAAACCCACGACTCGGCAATCCAAAAGAACACATCAATACCCGGAAGTATAAAGAAACCCAAAGTACAAATGTACCTCCCAGCCTTTGACAACCTTCTTGTGATGCTCGGCTTCATCCTCGAGCTTCTTCCTGACAGCACTCAGCTCTCTCTCCAGGTTCTCTATCTGAGACTGGTACCGAGTCTTGTTCTCAAAGTCTGCTCGCTCAAGGTTGTTCTGGGATAAAAAAAAAGAACATTTCAGTCTGGATATATACCTGGCTCCCATAAGGCAACTGAAGATAGGAAAGGGGTAACCTTTTCTGGGACCTCAGGCCTAACTTCCTTGTCAGTGCAATTGCTACATCTAATAAGTCAATAAAGTTGTGCTATAAGTCAATAAAGTATCCCAACAATCAGTCTCTGATGTCTCACAATGTCTCTGATGTGCCTAGCATATGGCCATACATGACAGAAACAAAAGCAAACACACAAACAGACACACCAAAAACAAAAAAAAACAATAGAAGAATGAAGGTTGGAGACAGAATCAGACCTGTATCATCTGCAGGTTAGTGGAGAGGATGTTCTGACTCTTCTGTTCTCTCCTGAGTGACTCGTTCTCCCGTGACAGCTGGGCCTCTGTGGTCTTCAGCATGTCTCTCTCCACCAGCAGGTTCTTCAGCTGAACCTCCGTCTGTGCCAGGCGCTCCTTAGTCGCCATTTGGTCCTAAAGGAAACAAAGGAATGTTATGAAAACACTGCCATGACTGTAAGCACATTTTAAAGAAAACTGAGCTTAAAACAAAAATTGATAACAAAAACAAAGGTTTAAAGCCATACATACATGTATCCTCAAGTTTTCATGCATTATCTTTTCATATAACCTCTACTAAATCCAAAAGCTACAGTAGTCTCCCATTCTATCTTTTAAGTACAAGAGGCTATGAGTTCTGTTATACAAATATATATTAAATATACCACTTACTACATGCATACTGACCTGAGTGAGAGTGTTAATGAGTCCCTGTTGTTTCACCACATCGTTGGAATACTTGTGGTTCCTCTCTGTCAGGGATGAGATCTCCTTCTTGTAACTCTCCATGTTAGCCTGCAGTACTTTGAACCTCTCTCCTGAAAACTCAAGCTGCAACACACAGACATGAAGCAATAATGATTAAAAGTGTCAGTATAAAGATTTCTGAGGTAATTTCTCTGTCTTAAATACAGTGGAAAAATGGCTGAAATTTCTTTTCCCTCTTACTGCGAAATAAAATCATCAATTTACTTTACCTGAGAGGACAGCCGGGCATTCTGTGTTCGGAAGTCGCTGACCTCTGACCTCAGCTTCTCCAGCTGCTCCTGAAGGATTCTGCAATCAGAACAAAAATCAACAAAATTAATATTTAAGGAAGTAGGATGGTAAAAGAAAATCTGCAAGATTCATTTTGCAATGACAAACTCTCAGTATCCAGGCACAGTACCTGTCATTCTCTGCCTTCTCCTTCCTGTAAGTGTCATACTCAGACTTGAGCTGTTTCAGGGCAGCCTGTGTCTGTGTCTCATCCTCCATGAGAGCACCCTGGATACCAGGTGTCCTCGGCTCCACAGCACCTGGCATGGGCGTGGACGTCACCTGTCTCACACCAGGTGTTAGTGCCATGGGGGTCTGCAATCAGAACAGTGACATAAAATATTACATACTGCTGCTCTATGGAAAATATATGTCAGAATAGAGATTGCTATCTAGGGCTGGCAAGTCTGTGCTGACAGAATGCGATGAGGATGCTAGGAATGTGCTATTCCCATTCATAAATCCCAAGTTTCAAGTCAATCAATCTCTCATTCTGCTGGGCTCTATAAATGTAATGTTCCATATGCACAATAATCACTTACAGCCAGGGCTTGAAGTACTTGTAATGAGTGCAGCAGCCTTACCGGAGCTGCAGTCTGCTGTGCCAGGAGGACCCTGTACATGTCTCTCTGCTGCACCAGGGACTCCACCATGGTCTGCTGTTTGTCCCTCGCCTCCCGTAGAGCCTCCACATCCTGCAGGGACATCTCCAGCTGACGCTCCAACTCCTGGATCCTGGTGAAGGAAAAAAAGTTACATAGGTAGGGAAAGGTATGCATGATAGGCAGGGACATTACAAATCAAACTACCCAGTACTTGATATATTTCTTCATTGTCCAAGGTATTTTCAAAATATTCTAAGGATTAGAAGTGTAACACCAAATCATGAGCAGATTTTGTGCTGAGGCCTAACCTCCTGCCAGAATTAAAGTAACCAAATTTAAGGCAATTTATAAATACAGTCCAACTTTCAGACCTGGTGTCTGTTGTTTCCTTCTCCGCCCTCTCGTGTTCAGCGCTCATCTCTCGCATCAGGGTCAGCAGCTGCTCATTACGCTCCTGCAGTTCCTCAATGCTCCTGTAGGGGGAGATGTTTACATTAAGTTGGAGCCTTGGCACCAACAAAGGGTTGATCTTAGCAAGGAGAATTACAAGAACAAAACAGAAAACAGGAAATTTGAAACGATGCATGTGCAGTACTACTAACCTGTTTTCACATCAGCTGTGTATTTTTTGTGAGGGAAGTGTTGACTGTGCTACATGTGTTGGGTGTTATTGTCAGAGACCTATTCTTACCAACAGGCAGTTTTACATACCTAAAGACATAATGGTTGTGTGTGAGGGACATCCTCAGCCTGTGTGCTGTCAAGAACGTATTGATTAGGACTACAAACAACCCACCTGAATGTGACCAGTTTCTGTGAGATGACTTGTGATGAGGTGGCCACATCTGCGGAGGACGACACCTCGGCCTCTCCAGATGCCACGTGCCCGCCGCGAGCCTCCTCCACCTCCTTCAGCAGGACACGCACCTGCTGGCTCAGGTCCACCGCGCGGGTCGACAGCCGCTCGTTCTCCCGCGTCAGGTGGGATGTCCGGCGACGGCTGTCATCAACCTCCGCTCTCAGCTGCTCACATTCCTGACAAAACAGCATGACTGTGATTGTCAAACAAGAAATCAAAGACTTCAAACCTGTATCTGGTATTTAGAGTTACTTTGAATTTCTTGTTTCCATATCCTGCTGGGAGACCATTTTGACCTACAATTCAACAATCAGTCTGCAGTTACACCCTCACTTCCAGTGGCTTCACTGTTTAAAAAAACTACGGAGACACAAGCAAACAAACAAACACACAGGAAACAAAACCTCCATACATAGAGGTAACTATGAAACCTAGTGGTAAATTTGACTCCATGTACATTGTAGACTCCTTGGCAGAAGGTAGCTAAATACCAGACTGAAAATAGTCTTCTGGTAACAAAAACTGCAGGAGTGTTCCACCCGTACCAGTGCAGTGGTGTCCAGTTTCTGCGACAGTTTGTTGATGGTCTGTAGTGACCTCTCATAGTCCTCCCGCTGCCTCTGCAACACTGGGGCCTTCTGTTCTATCTCCTGCAGAAAGATACAAGCATTACACTTTTTCTGAAAATTTTTTCTTAATAATACATGTATCTTATTTTCATACATGTGTAACACATCTACTTTTGGAGAGTACAAACATAAATAGAAACTAGTCATGACTGCTGTCTTGTTGAAGGGATAGATGCCTTTTTTTCATCATTCCTGTCATATACATATACATGTATGGTACTGGCATAAAGTTACAAACTTTGCTGATCCAACAATTTTTCAAAAATTCTGATTAACTTAAAGGTTTGACAAACAAGAAGGAAGTTTCCATGGACTGCACTCAACATATACACCCTACCCTATAACTCACACAGTGTACTTCACCATTGACAACTCTACCAACACATAGATGACAGGATCCTACATGTACCTCCAGTATCTGGTCCAGGTAACCCTTCATTCGAGTCGACTCCATCTTCTCCAGCTCCAACTGATCAGTTGCCTTTACATACTCATTGTAGATCTGAAAAAGGAAAAAAAAAGTTTCATAAAATTATGAACTGTACTGCATACAATTTGAGTTATATGATGATGCTTGAAATATCGGGTGCAAATGCACATTCCAAGAAAATCTGCAGGTTGTTAATTACCTCAGTAAGAGTCATCCCAGATGTCAGCATACTGCTGGTGGCAGCTGCTACTGGGAAGGTGGACCCCACCTCAGAGTCTGACATGGACACAGCACCTGGAACAGATAACCAGGGTGATTAGCGAAATGACATGATGGAAGCTTCAGAGTAAAGATTCTACTGCTCAAAAAGTTTGGGAGGGACAGAGAGCAGAGCTTTATCCTAGGAATTGTTTAGTATGCTCATGGGAACTGCTGAAAGTCTGATAAACAAGATATTTTAGTACTTACCTCTTTTTCTAGCTACCATCAGTAGGTCATTAGCATTCTTCAACTCTTCCTCCAAGCTGCTTATTTTCTCATCTAGAAGTAATGAAAAGAGTCTGTTATGAGACAGTAAAAAAACATATATCCGTAGCTGTAACACTTAAACTAAGTTAAAAAAATAACAAAATGGAAGTCATTTGCAACTAAATCAATACCCACCTGAATCTGTTACCCTTTTTCTGAGCTCATCTTCAGTCTTTTCTAGTTTTTCTTCTAACTCTTCTTGTGCTGTAGAGAACAAAAACAAACAACCATAATGACACACAAAAAATTTACACACCTAGCAGCAAAAAACTTTAAACCAAAAGTAGTGAAAGGACATAGACATCAAACTGGCCTCAAATATTTTAAGAAATATATAAACACAAATCATATCAACTGAGAATATAGCTGTAAGAGAATAATTACTTGAGGTGGCCTGTTTCAGGAGTTTCTGTAGTTCCTGTACAGCTGTAGTCAGTTCAGCAGACTTTGTTTCTGCCTCCTCTGAAGCACTCTGTAAGGCACAGGAGCAAGATACATGTTTCATGTTTCTGAAATATACAATGGACAAATATACAATACAAAATGTGGTGTCAACTATCATTAGTTAAATGTCAGTGAAAAAGACCAGACCTGATAGAGTGAGGCCAGCTTCTTCTGGGAGTGGAGCTCATTTCTGAACTGTTCATCTGCAATGGACTGTGCATCATGTGACTGGGAAAACAAGAGGCAGATGTTACAAAAACATAAAACTTGTTTCTTAATCTTAAACATGTTTCATTTCAGACAATATCTAACAAAACTAGCTTACAAAGAACACAGACCAGTCACCTACTTGTTCCTTCCACAAAACAACATTTTCAGACAATAGGCGGATTCGGGGTTCCAACTGTGCATGCACAGCATCAAAGGTGAAGGTCCTTGTAATATGTTGTAAACAGTTCTTGTCAACACTTTACTTGATACATGTATCCAGACATATTTGTATGTCTCAGGGGCTTTCAGCTTTGACATATTTATTACCCAAAAGGCATAACATTACACATGGAACCACAAACCCACTTCTTTGAACAACAGTTATTTGAGAAACCCTTGTGCTACGTGCATCTTACATCCTTGAGTTTCTGGATGAGAGTCTCGATCCTGCTGGTCTGGTCGGTGGTTGTCTTCTTCAGCCCCTCCACAGTCCCCAGCAGATGGCTGGCCTCCTCAGTCTTACTGTCCAGCTGGGTCTTCAGGTGCAGGATCTCTGTGGACTGCAAAAGAGGTTCTCATGCTTATGTATGTCATGGTCAGAGTCTCTGTTAACAGGACGTCTGCCAGTTCAAGCAACAATTCTACCTGTAGAGATCCTGATCAAAGATCACCAGCTGAGAGTAAGTTTTTAGAAGTGTACCTTCTCTTTCCTTAGGTTCAAAAGTTCCTGTGTTTTCTTCTCCAGTTCAGTGTTCAGCCACTGGTTCTGGTTTGTCAGCAGTTCCTTCTCCTGCTCCAGGCGTTTCTCCTTGTACTGAAAATCAGATACATGTGCTAGTATCAAAACACACTGAAGGTGGCAAGCTGGTCCCATGGCTAGGGTTGTTGACTTGGAAGCTAAGTCCTGGGTTCAATCTCTAGTCAAGCCCCAATAATATGCCATTGGTAAAGGCACTTTACACCCATTTACTCTACTCCACTTGTGTTCTGTTACACCTGAAGGCAGTTAACATGTTAACCGGCTGGTTTACTCCACTAACCTTGATAGTGAGCTCCTGGCTCTCAATCTGGTCCAGTTTGACCTTGGCCTCCAGCCTGGTGGAGTTGGCCTCTGCTAGCTGCTCTGACATGGACTTCCATTCATCTGTGTGGTTTAGGAGGAGGAAGCTCTCAAGACAGACAATCTGACTGTCAATCATGTATACAATGCACATCCACCATCTAGTGATTCACTGGGATACTGCACACAAGATTTACGATTTGGATATCACCAGAAACGTATCCAAATGCTGAAGATACAATTATACAAACACTTAATAGGAACCTTATGTAGAATAAACTCAAATATTGTGACACTGCAACAATTTTACCATTAAGTCTGTCGATTTCTGATGTCTTTTTCTCCAGCATGCGGTGCATCTCTTGTTTCTCCTCCTCCAGAGACCTGATGGTACGCTCCAGCTTGTTCTGAGAATGCCAACAGAAAAATGTATGGCTAAGAGGTCCACATTGTCCTCACTTCAATATTCAGCTGGAATAAACCAATCAAACAAGCAGAGATGCCACAACAAGAAATCTGATGATATTCAGGGTTTTCATGGCCTTCAAGTTCACCATGTTTCCAGTGTCTGACTTGTGTATCTCTGTCATTTTATCTCTGCTTGTCAATCCTCTGCCCACATGCTCTCAACAGACATGTTCCCTGTCCAGACATACACAGAAGCCCACAGCTTTGCCACCCAAAACAATACTTCTGTTCACAGAAAGAAAAATTCCATGTCCCTAAAGTGCATGTATGTGTGACAAATGTGTGACATGGATTCATCTTCTTCAAGCAGTTACACGTACATTATGTCTGATGAATGGTTAAAAACCCTTACTTGTGTGGCTTCATTTTCACCAGCAGACTCTTTGTATTGCTTGAGCTGCTTTTCCACTTCAACATGCTTCTCCTCTGTAAGGAAGGAAGAGAAGATGTGAGCCAAATAGTTTTGCCATGGATAACACTGTCATTATAAAATGAATGAATGAATGAAGACCTTTATTGTACATTTTGCCCCACTGGGCTAAAGACAGGTCACATATTGACAAAGTACATCATCAATGTTGATAATAAAACTGCTATAGTACACAAGTACTTTCAACTTCCTCTCGCTTTCTGGTAATCTTATAAATGTAGTTGGCAGTATGAGTAGTTAGAGCTGGTTTGTTAAAGACTACAAGGAATATAAATTTCTCTATACTATTAAACACTGTAGAAACTTCATTTCACATTCGTATTTTGGAAGTTACAGTGACACTAAATTACAGCCCACCACTGTCATCTAAGCATAGAAATGCAAATTAAAAACAAACATAAATTATACATGCAAGTATTTGACAGACATGCAGCAACTCTCATTGGTCAAACTACTAATTGCCAATAGACATCATATTATTATTGGTTGAACAGCTAGTTGTGATGGACAGTGAGGATTGGCCTTTTGTCATATTGAGGTAGATGGACAAAAGGTCAGACTGGAATACACACCCAGGTCATGTAGCTGCTGTTGCACATCCAGGCATGTGGAAACTTCCCTCTCAAGGAGCTGGGTTTTCTCCTCTGTAAATAGATTGTAGTGGATTGTTAGATGCTCATCTATACACAATAATACATTTGTACATGGCATTTATCACTCATACTGAAAGGTACTAGTACATGTACAGTGTTGAATTCATATTTGATTTTGTGTATTTCTGGTAAAAAATATGATGTACTAAAATTTCAATTTCTTCTGTGACTCATTTACAATTCTTTGCAAGTCATAATATTTTAGGATAGATTGTAGTGGATTGTTAGATGCTCATCTATACACAATTTCTGGTAAAAAATATGATGTACTAAAATTTCAATTTCTTCAATGACTCATTCCAAGAAGCTTGTCCTTGCTCATTCACAATTCTTAGCAAGTCATAATTATATTTTAGGATTCTTATGCTAACTTATAGCCAAAGTCCTCGTTCACAACTCTTTGTCTGAAATGTACAGTATAATACTTAGTAGTTGGATAGTCAAACACTCCTTATACCTTTAAAGAATGAAAATATCTATCTTGATCAACAAGAGACAGATTTTCGACTTTAATAGTAAAAGTTGTTTATTTCGTCGATATCGTGCGCCTGACCGTTCGTTTCCTCTTCGTTTTGAACCTCCTTGGTTTTACATCTCTAGACTATTTGTAATACTAAACGAAAGGCTTCTGTGTGTTCTGATCAACAAAAAGATTCACAAGTAGGTTCTCGGGATAATCAAGCCTCATACACAGGTCTCCTAATAGTAATCAAATCAACAAAAATTATGAACAAACGTTGTACGGCAGTCCAACTTTTGCGCGGGAGCAACAAAGTGGTAGGGAGGGGGGCGCATACGAACATGGGATAAACTCACCCAAACTTATCTTGACCTGCTCACAATCAGCCTGCACGCTATCCATACTAACGTCATAATTCTTCAAATGTCCCTCTAGCTTCTCAACAACGGCCTGGGGAAGAGCAGAGAGCTCGCTTTCGTCCAACACGCGCTGCAAACACCCGGCCGCCGCCATGTTGGAAGCAAGTTCCCAGCGTCGTCACTGAATCCTGGGCACGAGATCAAAATTCCCAGAGGAAAAGCGCCTTAGCGAAGGACGAACGGATTCTAGAAAGGGTAGATTTTCGTCAATTTTGAGAGCAAAATGTTCGCGATTGAAGTACTTTTCGTTGATAAGAACAGCTTGAAGTTTTTTTGTAAATCATTACGTCGAGTTTGATTTATTCTTTGTTTGATACATTTTTGCAATGGGTATCTTTTGGCGTTACAAATCCTGGCTATGAATGGACTCGCCCACAACACCAGCTCGCGAACGACCCCAAGGTACAGTCGTGCTCCACAGCTGATTGCTCACCTATCCCGGCGCTTACTTCCTGAACTTTGCACCGTATTTAGCGGGAGCTGAGTAAACACAAAAGCCAGACATGCTCTCCAGGACGGCAAGGGCGATGGTAGGTGTCTTTTGAGCTCGCCGTTTTGGCAAATCTGCGTACCTTTTTCCCCTGGGAATCATTTTTGCATTACCAAGGAGGACACGGCAAGGACAGCTACAGTAACGTATTAGTAATAACGTTATACTGTAACATGAGCATCATTTTAGCATTGATCATATTCGCCAAAGTTCTAAGGTTGTTGTATAGATGGACGCTAAGTTTTTTTTGGGGGGGGGGGGGA
>NW_017804453.1:332870-353687 GCF_001625305.1 Branchiostoma belcheri
TTTTTGGGGGTTGGGGGGGTAGGGCTATATCCGGGTCAGGAGGATTGAAATTTTTGGGTGGGCGTTTGCCAGCATGATGCAGAGATGTGGATGTTCAGTTGTGTGCATGGATAAAATTATTGGTCGTAGAAAATTCCTTAGGCTAATTCTCACTAATAATCTTAGCTAGCCCTACTCCTTGCTGACTCCAAAATGCAGTTTTAATAGAATATGTGACGTGGCAAATAACAATGATTTGCTACAGTGCCACTCCCAGGGTGCACATATATACGTTATTTTATCAAGTTATGCAAATTGATGCATTCATCTTCTTTCTTCATGGGGCATTTTTGTTCCTCTGCAAGTAGAGTGTGGATTACTTCAATAGCTATAACAGTATACTTGACTTACTTGACTCCTCCTCTGCCACTCCTCCTCTGCCACCCGAACCACAATGGCTGCCCAGTAGTCTCTATCCTCCATCGCCATAACAGTATAAGGCTACATTAAATGATCCATTTGCTTGAAGGGTCAAACCATCTTTGCTGTCAAACAAGGCATTTCATATGCAATCTGTAATATTCTACATGTAACGTTATGTGCATGATGTCCTTAAGGGCAATGTAGATGACGTCCTTGAGGGCAATGTAGATGACGTCCTTAAGGGCAATGTAGATGATGTCCTTAAGGGCAATGACCCCATGTTAGCTTGGCCTCTGCTATATATATCTGTGTTGATTACCCCCATTGTTTCAGGATTGTCAATTAAAAAAATAACAACAATTGTTGCACATCAGATTCTGTATCATTAAATTATGATGTTGAAAATACAATGTACCGGACAGTCCTGATGCATTTCCGTTTTACATTGTAAAACTTGAAACTTGAACTTAACTTTGAAAAGTATTTGTCAAAGTTTACAAACATTTCAACAGAGGTCTTCAATTTCAATTCAATTCAATTTATTTATTTAACCAGTAATTACAACTCAGGCCATTTTGGCCTGCTTTTCAGGTAATCCTGGATACACATAAAAAAAGAGGGGGAATGCCTTACCTACCAACCCTAATTCTATAATCAGAAACACGACATTGATTTTCCAAGGCCTTACAGAGGAAGCAGTACTGTATGTTTTGAATCAATAATCAACCCTGGCTGGACTACGTGCCACGTGTGCAGTACTCTCACAGTCTTTCATATCCTGTTTGCATAAGTCCTGTACATAGACTTGCTGAGTTGTTTCTGCTGGGAGTTGATACATACAACATTGGTTTGATATGGTGAGTTGTAAGTTAACATAATATAAACTATTGAACACATGTGCAGTCTTTGCAACATTTCTTGCAACAAAATATTGTACTTCAATTGCTTAAAATATGATTTCAGTATAGGGGGTCCCTGGGATTAGGACAATACCAAAGCAAAGGCCGCATGTTTGTGCAGTACCGGTTAATTTACAACATCATTAATTTATCTAATGCACATGCAAGTCACTGTAACAACTTACTCATCTAACACTAGTAACAGCCGTTTGAATATCCAATGACTACCTAAAGTATACATTTACATTTATATCAAATTATAGTCAAGCCCCTATTTACAGAATGCCATGATATTCACATGAATATGGTGATATTCATTATAACTGTGTAACTGGTTTGGGAGTATGACCTCTGACTTTTCATGGTCATTGTGATGGTTCAGTAACTTGATATGTTGATAAGATTTGTTGTCAAATCAACTCCCCTAGAGGAGGGCCCTGAATGGGGGATCCTGACCACACTTACATTTATGCTAAATTCAGCATGATAATACATTTTATAGGAATAAAGGTGTCATAGGCAGTATTTCTTGAGATTCTTTTGGCTCCAGTAACTACCTGTTAAGTATATGTATGTGTGTGCATACCAACTTTTTGTTAAACTTCTCTAAGTATCATATGAATAGCTTTCCTGATATACTTGTAGATATTTGTTTGTTATAAATTCAATTAAGAAAGCACACAAATCCTGGACTGCTGCCAACTGGTCACAGTCAGGTATCTCCTGATCTGACTAATAACTGCCCCCCTCCCCCAACCTAACAAAGGCCATGATATATGACCCCAAGACAAGGGCACACTTCACTTTCTACACAAAGGTATGTGTTTATTGTGTGAGGTTGTAACGTTGTGTCTGGTTACTGTAACTGTGCACCTGTCTTTTGTTAGCCATTAGCATATGAATGGCAATTTTTACTGGGACCAGGTCACCTCTCCAAAATTAGACGGGAAAGAACCCTGTGCAGTCACAGCAAAGTTCTATCTGAGGTGCGTTTTAGTGGCAAGGCAGACAGGTCTAGGTTAGGTCATGGCACAGTTATGTCTCTTGCTGGACACTTGAAGAGTTAACAGCCAGCACAGCCAGGCAAAGTTTGGGAAATTTCTCACCTGAGGTGTAAAGACTGCAGCTTCACAACATTTAACACCTCGTTGAATGCTTGTTGTATTCGGTCATCGTTTGTGTTTGGGCATTTGCGGAACATAGCAGGTGTGTCATGATGGCGTATGGTATGGAGAAAGATGATTTTGTGCATTAATTTCTTCGGCAATCATCTGTCAACTGGGTGTAATTTGGCGTGGACTGCTGGAGCAATCTGCATTTGGAGTACCAGTGCTAGTCTTGAAGGGAGGCGGTGTACAAAACAAGCTACAGGTGCATATGGAATCTGAGTTCTGGATTTCTGAAGATACTGTCTTCCATTTCCTCACCACAATGCATGACTCTGCCCCTTGCTTGAGGAAGAGCTGAATCAATACATGTACATGTATCTGCAAAGCTCCTGAAAGTTTCCTGAGCCAGACCTCGGACTAGACAGCCCGATGTGCAGAATTAGAACAACATTGTAAACAAAGAAGGGCCATCCACGTCTTTCTTGATATGGTAACAGATGCACGTCATTGATAGCATAATTTCTCAACAAGGCTTCCCCATCTACAAATCTGGATGTAAATATGGGCTGACGTCAGGAGTGTGACTAGCAGTGAGGATCCATTGACCTAAATGTACATCATGTGACTGGATATTTGGTGCATGTGCTTTTGCCATTTGTGTTTTCAAATCATTAAACCAAGGGGACAGGTAGAACCAACCTGTACCAGTAAAGCAGATTTCAGAATCTACCAGACTAAATCTCCGAGATACAATGACTGCCATCCACTGCTGTTTTCCCATGTTACACATCAATAAGAAGAACAAAGTGGCACCTTTGAATGCAGGTCCTTCACTTGACAGAATAATTGATGATGACGCATTTGAGGTATGTTACCTTAAGGTACCATTAGAAGTGTTGGTTAGAAGATGTGTTGTTGTGAAGTGTAGCATGTATAGTCCAGTGGTAAGAACTTGCCTCTGGACCAGGAAGTCATGAGTTTGAACGTAACCCTGGCTTTTGTTGCTCATGCACCTGACATGATTATGCTATACTGGAAAGGGTTGCAGTTCTGTAGACAGGATGTTTAGCTAATGTTCAGTATTCATTTTCAGTTCAGTGTTCATTGTACATGTTGAGCTATTTCCTCTGTTACAAATTTAAAGTAGTACTCAGTATAAGATTATGAGTGTCTTGCCTTTGCTATCTGTCAAGAGTAGCACTGCTTGTCTATATTCAAATTAAGTCCATTTAAGCTACTGGTTTGAGATCACTTTCACTTTGATTAAGGTACTTAATTTAGATTTTTTTCTCATAAATTGAGCTCTATTTTACATGTATATTGTAATATTCAATAACATACTAGTAACACACTTGCAAACAAGCTGAGGGCAGATATCTTCATATATTTCATGTTTATTTGCCTAATCTATCATTTTGCAATGCTGTCTACTGAAACTATAGTCACAGTGTGATTTTCCACAATCCTGTTTTTTTTTAAATGTCAGTTTATCTCACTGGTAACCATCAGTAAAAGGACACTTTTCAATGTGTTAAATCAACTGTCAAGCAATCCATTTTATTTGTTAATTCCAATACCGACTACATATATAAACAGACTAAAAGCTCAACAGCTGAGATAAGTACAGTTGTTCCTGTCTCAGTCTGTGCTATTGTATTGTGTACCACCGTAGTATGGGGTATAGCCTAGGCCTACTTGTTGAATAAGTTGGTTCAACATTTGATAAGTCCTGGTTTGAATGTTCTATCTGTGGAGGTAGACTAGGACCCCCCCCTAGGAGTGGCGCTCTAACCCCCCCCCCCCCAGCACCACCCCAAATAAGTTACTGAACTCTGAGATGGACTTAAAGCTGGAGAAATCCCTGGTAGGATTGTAGATTTTTTTTCTCACTTCTCAATGATTTTCTTGCTCCTCAGGTGAAGTCGTTTGGTGCCAAGCAGCAGCCATGGAAGGCTCCGGAGTTGTTCCGTGGAGCGGTCCTGCCGGCAGGGAGGATGCTGGCTCACCAGGCCAACCTGCCCCGCCTGCCTGTCCCAGCACTGTCTCAGACTCTGGACAAGTACCTCAGGGCTGTCAGGCCACTGTTAGAGGAGGACGAGTTTCAGCACACAACAAAGGTGAGCAGGATCTACTGATGTGCTTATCAGCATTTCTTTGTTCTCAATCACACTAACTGAGTTTAACTAACTGAAATTTGATGTTATTCATATCCTATACATGTATAATTAAGGGCTCATCAATCCAAAGAAGGTATAATACTTTTTTTGTCACTCTGTACTTGAATTTTAACAAAAAAAGTAGAGATTTCCAAAAATAGAGCCTGTATATGAGTATACAGTCAATCTCATATTGGTTTTGTTCTTTTGCAGTTAGTAGAGGAGTTCGGCAAACCAGGAGGTCTTGGAGAGAGTCTACAGGCCAAACTTCAGATGAGGGCATTGGAAAGACAGAGTTGGGTGAGTTGTTAAGTAATGTATCTTCTTCAAAACTTTTTGCTTATTTGTCACAACTCTGATATTTTATGGATTAAGAATGGATTTAGAAATTAAAAGGAACTTCAAGGTGTCTTAACACCATTTTTTTGTGACATTGACTTGAATTTCCTTACCTTACTTTGTATCTGTAGCTGGCTGACTGGTGGCTCCACACGGCGTACTTGGACTTCCGGATGCCGGTTGTCATGCACGTGAGCCCTGGTATCGTGTGTCCACCTCAGGAGTTTAATGGTCAGGAGGCACAGCTGAAGTAAGTCATTCTTATCAAGAAAAAAAAGCAGGAATAAGAAACATAATCACTCATCTGTTGTGCTATATTATAAAATATGTAAATCATTATGCAAAGGACACAGGACTGAGTCTGTTCTAATATATGAGTATTTTTCTGTTACTGGTTTATGTAGTTTTGTCCAATGTTGGCATGTGTACTGATCTTCCACTCTGTACATGTAGATTTGCTGCCAAAATGGTTGCTGGTCTTCTGGATTACAAAGTCCAAATAGACAAGTAAGTAAATACTGTAAATTTACCTTCACCATGATTTACAAATTGTTTAGTGTTTCCTGCAATCTTCTTGTACTGAACATTTTTTCATGTGAAAGGTTATAATCTATGCACACACTTTCCCAGCCAATCTGTGCCCATTGACAAGCTTGGGAAGAACTTCCTGTGCATGGACCAGTACTACAAACTCTTCTCCGCTTGTCGGATCCCGGGGGAGCGGCGTGACCAGGTGGTGGTGTACGGACCAGGCAGCAACATCAGGCCCAGGCACATCGTGGTGGTGCACAACAACAAGGTCAGTCATGATGTCAAAGGGATTTACAAATAAGTTGGTTAGAAATGGGAAGGTCCTGAATCTGCAACAGGAGCTTAACTAGAACACAATGAATTTGTATTTTCTTCAAACCGCCACATTAGTCTGTGTATTTCTAACTGCTTTGCAACCCTCTGTACCTTTATTTCTTTACAGTTCTTTGCCCTAGACGTGTATGATGAGAACTGGAAGCCCCTGAGTCAGGACCTGATCCATGCACAGCTACAGAAGGTCGTATACTACTCCAGGTACCCCAGTGAACCTGTGGGCATTCTCACCACAGAGAACAGGAACACATGGGGGAAGGTCTACAAGCTGCTGAAGAAAGGTCATTAAGATGTCTGAAACTGTGCAACCCAGTTATTCCTATTACCGGTACTATGTAAACAATGCTCTACAATAGCTGTATCAGTTCAATGGAATATTTCTTACCTCCATGTATGAAGGTTCTGTTTTTGGTGTGTCTGTGTGTTTGCTTGCATTTCTGTGGTTTGAATGGACCACATGCTAGGCACATTAGGGACACTTACTTACAGGATGTTACATGTGTAGGTCAAAAGAAGGGCAAAAAAAAGGTTATCTCTTTTCCTGCTACTAGTATATGCTTTATGGGAGCCAGTGGGAAAATGCATGCTGAATCACAATGATAAATAAGGCATTAAGTCATACAAAGTTTCACTGAGGAATGAGATCATCAATTTCTTGTTTTTTGTTATCTTTAGACAAAGCAAACAAAGCGACGCTGGATGCCATCAACAAGGGTATCTTCATGCTGTGTCTGGATCAGGAGGTGTCCAGGGGAGAGGACAGGAAGGCCAGTATGGCTCACCAGCTCATGCACGGGGGAGGGAGCAAACTCAACAGTGGGAACAGGTGGTTCGACAAAACACTGCAGGTAAATCATAGCAAAAGTTCAAAACTCTAGGAAAATGGTAAGAGCCCAAGAAGGGAATCTGTGTATGTGAAGAAGGGAATCTGTGTGTGTGTGTGTATGGAAAGGTCGATGTACAAATGTATATGTTCCTACATCTGTGGTTTGTGAAAAGTTTTCCTTCATTGATCAACTTTCTTTGCCAAGCTATTTTGACCTCATCACAATACAAATCATCCTGCATTCTCTTCAAATTCAAACATAATTTTACAACATGATTAACCACACATGTTCCTTCCCAGTTTACTGTGGGGACAGACGGAGCCATCGGCCTGACATATGAACATTCCCCTGCTGAAGGTCCTCCCATCATCTCCCTGTTAGATCACATGGTGGACTACTGGTGAGTGGTGACTAACCAGAGTGTCTATTTGTTTTGTTCTGTTTTCTTGCCTCTGTGTACAGAGATTTTGTTTTCAGTGTGTCTGTTTGTTTGTACTGTGTGTTCATAGTTATTTGAATACAGTAGAGTTACAGGGAGTTATGGAGGTAAAGGACTGACAGAAAGGTCGATTTGGAGGTCAAAATGGTCTCTCTGGACACTGGGAGGAAGTGACAGTGGAGTATGCACAGAATCAAATTTAAAGCAATTTACAATAGCTCTATATACACGTACTTCACACAGCTGTTAAATCCTTGATTTCTTCTTTTTGTTTTTGTACCACTTTTCGTACAGATGTTTCTGTACCACTACATCACCTTATATCTAAGTATCAAAAAACACGGTGTCTTGTATATTTTCTTCCTGTCTACAGCTCTCAAGCTCCAGAAATAAAGGAGACAACAGTGGAACCTAAGGAGCCTGAAAGACTACCCTTCACTACAAATGAAAATATTCTAGAGGCCATTGACAATGCAAAGAGGAACCTTGATGTGTACGTAATGATTTATATGAAAGACAATCACTCCAAAGAAGAAGTCAAACTCTCCAGTAATATACGTAGAAACATTAGGTAGATCTAACGTTATAGACTAATGCTAAATGTACCATGACATGTGCACAGTATCTTCAGCAGTGTGGCTTAAATTTTGCTGATGATGCTTTGCTTGTCTTTGACCTACTGTACAGCCAAGTGAAGGACTTGGACATGAAGCCAGTGACCTTCTTTGAATATGGAAAGGGCTTCCCTAAGTCACAGAAAATGAGTCCAGACAGCTACATCCAAATTGCCCTGCAGTTAGCCTACTTCAAGTGAGTACAAGTTACAACTCTTTTTAACAGGACCTATGTAACAGTACTTTATTATTCTAGATACAGAAGTATTGCTTTGGGTGGCTGAGTTTTTGATTTGCCTGTCTAAGCTTCTGTTCCATGGTGTGTGGGAGGTGATTTAGACAGTTGATTGATAGGGGTATGCCTGAAGGTGACCCAGGTGATTCATTATTCTGTAAATTTGAACTAGTTTGAATTTTATAATATATGTGTTAGACTTGCAAGACTTTCCCAAGGCATTATTTATTTGTTAGTAAAAGAATCATACATTAGTGATTTACACCATTGAACTCTTCATCCCGCCCAGACTGTACAAGGTTCCCTGTGCGACATACGAGAGTGGGTCGACACGTATGTTCCACCTGGGCAGAACGGACACCATACGGTCAGCGTCTGTGGAGTCACTGGAGTTCTGCAAAGCTATGGAAGACAGCAGAGTTCCTGTAAGTCAGCCTCCCTTCTGTTGTTACTTCCTGGGTACAGAGGTATTGCTTTGGGTGGCGGAGCTGCGGGTTTGTTTGTTTGCACAGAGTAGGTTGACAGCATGTGGGTGGGGGAAGATGACAGGCAGACTGATGGGAGGTCAAAGGGTGTCTCTAGATCTGAAATCTTGTTTATATTTGAGTGTTGTTCACACCTTAGTGTAATGATTGATCCTAATATGTTATAAGTAACCATTATCATTTTTTGCTTCTTTTCAGCCTGGAGAGAAGGTTGCCCTTCTTAAGAAAGCTATCGATGGACATAAGAAATATGCCCAGGAGGTATGTACATGACTTACTGACACTGCTAATAATATGTTAAACTCCTGCACAATGTTTTAGTCATAGACCTTTCTTTTCCGAGCTGTTGTCACTCACCCAACATGTACACTACTGGAAAGGGTTGTAATTCTTACGATGGAACATTAAACCATGGTCCACTGTTCATTGTAGTTGTCAAAAAGAGGTAGCAGAATTTCTTCCAGTAAAATGAACCTGTGAACACTGTTAGCATTTGTCCAATTTGACATGACCAGTCAAAGATTTGCTCTGCTGAGCTAAACTGGTTTGAGATCACTTTATCTTTTAAAAATGTCTGGTGGACTAATGGCCATGTTATATTTTTGCAGACTGTGAGTGGACAAGGGATTGACAGGCACCTGCTGGGGCTGAAACTGACGGCAATCGAGGCAGGCCTGAATGTGCCTGACCTGTTCATGGACAGTGCTTATGAACAGGCCTTACACTTCAAACTTTCCACCAGCCAGGTATGCCACTCTTTTGTTTTTAGCTGGAAGATTCCATTGTGATCTGGTGGACTCATGTTGGAGTTACTGATTGTGTCACAGGGGCTAAAACAATGTTACAAGGTACATCACCTGTTTCAATGTTTGTACACTTGCAAATAGTTTTGATTTATGCATAACAATATTGAACACAAGGGTAAGAGACTTCGTGAAAGTGTTTCTATCCACCAATTTGGAAAAGGCTACACACATAGTTTTGTTTAACTTTGAAAACTTTTTGTTGATCATGTGCACTCACAAAAGACATCTTTACCTGCATACTTTTATTTATATATAGGCTTTGTTACACTGTAATAATTATTTACAGCAGGCCTATAATTTTGCCTTTTGATATTTCCAGGTTCCTTCCAAGCACGACTCGTTCCTGTGCTTCGGACCAGTGGTCCCTGATGGTTACGGGTTCTGTTACAACCCGAGGGAGGACCACCTCAACTTCTGCATCTCTGCCTTCTACAGCAGTCCTGAGACTGATGCTAATAAACTAGCGGACTCCCTCCACCAGAGTCTGCTGGACATGCGGGAACTTCTCAGCACTCAGGCCAAACTGTAGCAGGGCTAACTGTGCAGTCACATTTGTTATAGGCTGTCGCACAATGTCATAGAATTTTCAAACTGGCTGTGACAGAATTGACCTCTGACAAGGATCTTCGATGTAAGACTGTCACAGCCATTTCTGTAACAAGATAGCTAAAGTTTTCACAACATATGCATGCCTATCCCAAGAATGCCCTCAGTTTGTGACTGTATGGCATTCGTACAACAAATGTGACTGGGCCCTAAGGTAATGGGTATGTCTCTAGGTTTCTCACCAGCAGTTTGAATGGGTTGATGTAATTTGTTCCATGTTTGTAAATAAGCTGTCTTCTCCAACCTATCCACACCATCATAATAGCAAAAGTTGCTGTGCCTTTTTCTGACTGAATCATTACAATGGCAAATTCTTCTTCCAACTCAACTAATCCACCAACTCGTAGACTGAAATAAGCTGTTTAGCAAACAGAGTGTTGCATTGTATAGGATAGTTATCACTGGGACAAGTCTTGTGTACAATGTACGTTATCATTTAAGTAGTATATTTCAGTTGCTGTTTTTGAAATTATTTAAAACATGTCTATAACATGTACAAGTTTAGTTGTTAGAGTGGTTTTGCAGTTCATGATCAGTGTGCTGTTTTACAAAGTTTGGGACTCTTAGCTTTAAAGATGGATGGAATATTGCCAAATTTTATGTAACCTGTGCATTGATATTTGAATCTTAAATACTACCACAAATACACATGTTCCCCTGGTCAACAAAAAGAAAATGACAAGCTGAATGCATCCTTTGACCAGAATATATCAATCAAGTAACTTGAGGAGTGTCTGTCGTATAGAATTAGTTGTGAAAAAGTAAGCACATGTTTTAATCAAATGGACATGTTACAGTCAACTAATTTTGCTATTTGTACAGAATTTTTTAGGCTGTAGATAGGATTTGTGTTACAAACTTAGTCTACTAAACAAAGTCTATGCCAGTGTTTATGTGCAATGATAAATAATATGCCCAGTACATACAATAGAGTTGGCATCAATCATGACAGACTACTCAATGTCATGTACTGTTCTTTCTTCCAAAGACATGTACATGTGTGCTGCATTGCATTCTTCAGAAAATATTTTCATCACTTTTTGTAAATTTTGGTGACATATCAGATGTAAGCTTATATTTCATAACTTGTTTTAACTAAACATGATGAGTGTGTTTCACAATCTCTACATGCCAGCTGAGTAGGCTGTTCTGTTGAGATTTTTTACAGTACTCTGGAGTACAGAAGAGAGAAAAGTGTACAGAGGAATTCAACAAAATGTGTATGGCCTGTATGATTATGCAGTGAATCAATTAATTTATCAGAAATAATAAAATGCTATCAACACTTAGTCTGACTTTTACAAGCAATTTCTTGTTAGTCATTCTAGATTATGAATCTTGCCTTGGTGCAAGATGTTCCAGTGGGGTCTAGGCTTGTATCACCCTCTTTCTCTACTGCATGAATCCATAAAAAGATTGACATTTTGCTCCACTATTCTGCGATAGTACAAGCCTTTGGTGTCGATCTTAAATAGTTTTTATAAATTTTTATGTGTATACTGATAAACTGTTATCACAGAAGTATAAATATAAACTGATACAAATAAGTACCCCTAAGCCATGGCTGCTGCCAGGACCCACATATGTCAATTCCGGTGTCTCTGGAGAAGGGCTTGTGGATACGTGACGGTCACAGTCTTCTATATACAAACAACAGATTACCTTCACCTGGTTGGTTCAGTAATTACCTCAGGTTCATCACCTGCGGTCAACTAAAGAAATAGGCAGCGTGAGCTCACAGAAAATAATATGCACCTAGTTCAACCACTATTGCACGGCAGTGAAGATTCAACAGCTACTAAGACGACTACGCAAGACTTACAAAAGTACTCAGACTGAAGAGCCTAGGTCTGCTAACGTCCATATATACTTCGGTGAGTCTTCCTACCGTTCCCAATAATTCGACATGATTGTTGACATGTGTTTTGTTCATTTTTGGGTAAAACATTCGTTAAAAATATGGTTCCTGCGTCACATCCTGCAACGTGGCAATTGCAAGGTGGTCTTGTGGGGACTTCACTTTCAACACGTAAAGAAAACCCATCACACTTACGTATTTACCACATCTTTGTGTGAGTGGTTCGAACCGAACATCCCAGTATTACACAGATTGTACCTAGTGTACAAAACGGGCTCGTGTTACATGTTCACCTAAGCTAAAGGCGGTTTACTCAGGTTATTAATTAATTCTGGGGGAAAAAAAACATCAAAATGGCGACGAGGAAATGACTGTCAAGGACACTGTCAGGAGGCACGTAACGTTAGTTAACACAGCTTTATATGGGCTCTTTAAGCTTATTTGTGATCTAGCTAAGTCAATTTATGAAAATTCTAATATCTTTTTAATATTACACAAGTTGTGGCGTTGAATACCCAGCCAATGGCTAAGCCTGTGAGCGGGTTCGATTCCTGGCATTCCTGACTAGACCTTGTTGTGTCCTTGAGAAAGGCACTTTCCATTATTTTCCTCACTCCACCAAGATGTAAGATGGGTCCTGACTTTGGGTGGCTAAAAGGCATTGGAAGGAGAGGAATGGGCTCCATCGAAATTTCAATACCGTGCCCTAGACAGTGGCTCGACAACCCGCTGCCCCTAAGGCTATGGGACTACCTTTAACGTTACCTACCGTACATAGTACATTTAACCACGGAGTTCTAACTCCATGATTTAACACATGACACCGATTAATGAGCCTTGGAAATACATGTACAAGAAGACTTCAGTGTCTACATCGTTGTTTTCTCAGGTATCTCCTCATCTTGGGCAACGTCTTTTCCATTCAAGAGGAGGCGTTTTTTTCTTGCAGAACGAAGGTTGGTGACAGCCACGCTACACAAATTCTAAACAGTTTTTGCAGCGCCAGCCGCTGATGCGGTATGAAACGTTTATGGCCACGGACGCATGGTTCGCACAATAAAACTAAGCAAAATAATTTGCGCTGAAGATTCGCTATGATCACATCAATGTTGTGTGGGCAACGGCAGCAACTGGGAGCCAAAAATCAAAATTATTGTACACCGAAATTTAGTTTTTCATAGTATAAGAAATTAAGGTGGTGGCACTCTCCAACTTATCAAAACCTATCTACATGTAATATACGTGTATACAACGTTGTACATGAGAGGCTTGTTCGTTAAAAGAAAGACTAACATGTTCTTGTGTGTAGTGGAGAGAATAGCACTGAGAGGTTCAACATGATGGTGAAGAGGATGCTGATTCTCCTGCTGATCGTCCTGAAGGAAGCTGGACCGACCGCGGCACAACCCTGCAGCAGCAGCTGTCCAGCTGACTGTTACTGCGGCCAGAGATCTGACCAGTGTCCCACAGTACCTGCCTACAAACATCACTACCCTTGACTTGAGTGTGAATGACATCACAACCATAAGTCAGTCTAATTTTTCCAGATATAGAAGCTTGGAAAGAATACGCCTTACAGCCAATAAGATTTCTATAATCCATAATGAAACATTTCATGGGTTGACCAACTTAACTGCTCTGGCCTTTGCCCTTAACCAATTAACCAATATCCCAGCTGACATCTTTCAGGGACTTGGTAAATTACGAAGCTTGTTTCTTTCGGAGAATCAATTGATCAGTCTCCAAGCGGACATATTTGAGGGACTTGGAAACCTTGCGACATTGTTCCTTAACCATAATCGGTTGACCAGTCTTCCAGCTGGCATATTTGACGGACTTATCAAGCTTCAGACTTTGCGTCTCAATCGTAATAGGTTGACCAGCCTCAACGCTGACGTATTTCCAGTACTGGCCTCCGTTCCCCAAAATTCTGTCCACATTAATGACAACCCCTGGCAGTGTGACTGTCAGATGTTGCCCTTTAAGCAACTAATGAATGGGTCCTATGCATTTGAAAGCCAGATCATATGTGCCGGACCTGCTAAGCTTAAGGGGAAAAGCTTGCTAAAGGATATAGATGTAAATCGTAAAGCTCTGAACTGTCTCTCCTCCGCTTCATGTACCTTGTCCCCAACACTACATGCAATGCTGGCTCTGCTCTTAGCTTGGCTTCTTCTTCCCCTGATCAATCAATAGAATGAACAGTCCACAGTCCCACAAGTCCAAAAATAGCAGGATGACAATGGAACTAGTTCACAAGTTTCCATGTTTGAGAATCATGATATAATAAATCAGTAATTTATAAAGTCCCACAAGTATGCAATGATACTATTTGTACTCAAAACAACCGATAGTACTATCATAGTAGTAGATATGGTCCACGGGGTCATGAATAATCATGAGAAAATTTGTCCCGGTTCAATAAATGTAAAAACAGCATGATGAAAGTAGCTGCTGAAGCCCCGGCAACATGTTATTTTTTCGAAAAAATATCACCATATAGCATACGTTAACTTTGTGAAGAAATGGTTGCAATACCGTTTATAACACAATTGAAGTACACCCGATTTGGGTGTGGTTGCAGATTTTTAATTTTTCGGGAATGCCGTTACAAATCGGATGGCACCCAGGCTATAACAAATCTATTGCGATGAAATGTAGAATGAACGAACGCATATATTAAATGTACTCACCCCATCTCCACCAACCATGTTATGAAATTACTTGTATTAATATTGTACTATTATTCTTATCATCAATATCATGTATACAGCCATTGATAAGCAAATAGCACAACTTGATGGTGAAATGACTTATCTGTTTGGTTTATGACTGACGAGTTTACATTACTTGTCATATAGAGGTACTGAATTGGATAAAACAACACGTGTGTTGCTATACTTATATAGTGTTTCTATATGTCCACCGACTCTACTTATTGAGTGTAGCTATAGACTGTTAGCAAGTAGCACCTGTTTCTGCCAATTGCTGTGAAAGTTCGTAGCTACTGTATGTGTAACTTGCATCATTTTGTGGTGAAAATACTTTCTTTAATGAGTACATCAGCATTTGCGATTCCTAATATGCCTAAAGGAGATCATCAACTTGTTGAAGATGTTATTTTGATTTTAATTACTAGTACAGATACATTGTACATGGTGAAAAGACAGGCTGAATAAAAGTTCAATGGGGAACTACAAGTCTGTGTCTCCTGTGTCGTTCATATAAAGGATGGTTGTGGTGCATGGTGTGTCAGGTGGACTAGTCTGCCCTGTATAAGTGTAGGCCAGTTGCAGTGTAGATTCACAGCCTCACAACAATTGCAGTCATCAACAGCTAGGCCGGCAAGACTAGAAACTGTTCAGAAGAAAGTTACCTTCATTTCAAACAAAAAATCGGTGTCATCCCATTGAAATATTTTTGTCGCTGGCCAAACATTTTTCTGGTCTCTATACATGACTTTGCATTTTCCTGTGTCCGTGTCAGAGTGTGCTCCCTAGTACTAGTATGTGGGTGTCCTAGGCAGTTATGGGAAGAGGTGGGACAAAGTGATATTACCGTGGAAATTTATGTTCTACCTCGAACAGTTCAGAAGCGCCGCCCAACGACGCGACCAAAAATACCACCGCATCGCAGATACGGCGAAATACACCAGTCAGACTGACTCAGACCAAGGAGGTTGCTCAGACCTAACGTTCTAACATAGTCCTGTTTAAATGTTTGAAACTTTGCTTTGATGCTTTAATCCAGTTACGTCCTTTCTTTCATTACCGCTAAGCAACCTTTCAAAATATTCTGTCACTTTTTATTTATTATCTGTGGCATCCACTTTTTTTTTTCAATACTATTGTCAGCTTTACGTGGACTTATTTCACGGCCTGATTTGACATATCGTGATTAAACTGTGACTTATCTATACCATTCAAAAATGTATACTAGTAATTTCGGCGTCACCTGGTCACGATTTCTCATTCCAATATCTGCTTTGAGATTGCGCTCCACCAAGTGCTCTGGGAACGAGACTCGCGGATGACGTCACGTAACCTTTCCCCGGTAGTAAGAAGAAAATGGCGGTCCGCTTGAAAAATATTTGCAAAATCTCTCAACGATTTAGGACTTTTCCGTGTATTTAGACAACTGTAGTTGTGGCAAAACAAACGTTAAAGCAGTACAATTAACCCTCAGGTCATGTTTAAGTTCAGTCTTGGACAGGTAAGGTGGATTGATGTCTTCTTCGGACACAGCAAGGTAAAGGTTCGAACATTCGGTAGTGACTTCCTTGGACTAACGTAAGTTATGGAGGTGACTGAATAAGATTGTATGTACATAAATGTACTTGTGTGTATTGTAGTTGTGTACTAATATTATGGTTTACCTGCGCAGTGCTGTCTTCGGGCGTGGTGATCCTTTCTATGAGCCTCCCTCCCGGCCAACTCACTACCACCCCTCAGCACCGAGGAAACTCTCCAAACGGGAAAAGAAAGTAAGTTGAACATTGCTGTATTACTACCAGAAGTGCAAGTCTACGAAAGCCAAGCCTTCCGCACTGGTGTTCCAGTGCTGATTCAATGGACAAAACGGCGTCAGCACTGGACGTCCAGTGCCGACGAGAGCCGAGCACTGGTGTTCCAGTGCTGAACGGCCTTTCCCCAGTGCTGAAGCGCCCTCACCACTGGTGTTCCAGTGCTGGACGTTGTCTCAGCACTCGGTTTCCAGTGCTGAAATCCTTTCAGCACTGTTGTTCCAGTGCCATAATCCTGTCAGCACTCGGTTACCAGTGCTGAACGCGCAGCAGAATGGCGGCAGAGAGGTTCAAAGGTCATTCAGCACTGGTTACCCAGTGCTGAAAACGCCCTCAGCACTGGGATCGAGTGCTCATATACAAAAACCACTCCTTCCGCACTGAATTTTACCAGTGCTCTGGGACAATTCAGCACTGGAACACCAGTGCTTTAAAGTCTTAAGCTCTGGTACTGACGTCCTTTCAGCACTGGAACGCTCTTCAAACCAGTGCTGGCGTCTTGGCATGTCCCACAGTGAGTGCTGAGAGAGATAATATGATTAAGAAATAAGCCGGAATCTGCCACTTAATCTGAATTATAGAATACAAGGTGTCTATGGCTAACTTTATAACATAATAGTAAAACTGCATCTTGTGATTATTTTCCTTAATTTTGGAAAATAAAAAATACGGGTATAAGTGACAACGAACTAGTATAACAATAACAACTTTATTTCTGAACTTTGTTGTGTGATTGTGATAGATATAGCCCTTTTGAGAGTTTGCCCGGCCGAGCCACAGAGCGGCATGGCTGGTAAGCTGGTTTTCTGTAGGTTGTCTCGGAAGACCGCTTCCCATTAATATTCTTCCGTTGACTCGTAGGCAATGTCGCCTGAGCACTCGGGTTCCAGTGCTGACGCCTGCTTTTCCAGTGCTGAGAGCGCCTCAACACTGGAAGTCCAGTGCTGACGGCCATTCAGCACTGGAAGTCCAGTGCTGAAGCCACTTTCCGCACTGGAACCGAGTGCTGAAAAAGGAGAGCGTGGTTTTCGTAGTTTTCGGACTTGCAAACCAGAAGTAGTAATACATGTAGTATGAAGTATAACAACTGAACTTTTGAATAAACCTCTTTGGATAGAGTTAGACTATAACCTTACAGAAGTGACTGAATTTGATTCTTGTACTTGTAAGCAGTTCTGTTTTGAATAAACCATTTTACATATGTTAGCTTTCACTAATCTATTCACAAATCACATGATATGTTACTATTGTTAGGGGGAGTCATTCTGTTTTCCAGATAACACTGAGCCCGTCCAGACTGCGTACAGAAGAACGTCCAGTACAGACGGCCCCGGATGAAGCGTTTCTCCGGTCTGCTCCCCAGTTCACCGTCCCCACCCACGACACGCCCAGTCCGCACTCCTCGCGGTTTGACGAGTCATGGCCGTCCAGCGAGCGCCCGTCCTCAGTGATGACCCCGGAGGTGTCGCAGCCCTCTACGGACAGTGACTCTTCCTCCCAACCGTACCGTCAGGTCCCAGCACTGCAGCCAGCCAGGGGGAGGATGGACAGACTATATCCACCTTCTAAACCAGAGGACAAGAAAACAGGAGGAGAAGAATCTACCATTTCTAAGTGAGATTTGTCAGGTTTTACCTGTAAGAAGAATATGTATATTTGTTCTTACTGATATAGATTATATGTACTATAGATAGAATCTATCCATTCTAGTTGCTGTCTGCACTTGAGCTAGTGACGTATATATATAAATGAGAATCCATGTTAATATCTCTGATCTTTACAGATACATAGAGAGGTTCCGACACGGCCAGCCCCTGAGTCGAGAGGAAAGAGAGAAGCGTCAGAAAGCCGCCGCTGAGCGTGACTTCTGGTGGCTGTCAGCTGCCACCACCTCCCCTTCTACACCAACCAGTACATCCACTCCTACAGACGATAGGACTGGACCACTCAGGGACAGGGGGAGGACTAGGAGGGGAGAAAGTCCACAAAGACTAAGGGACAGGTCACCATCTACCCCTAAACAACCACTGGTAAAATCATTCTTCAATAGGGTCTTTAAGACTTCTCTAGCTTGCTTCTTAAAATTAGAACTACAGTCATACTTGTACGAGTAAACATCTTTGCAAGCATAAAACCATGGAATGCAATCCACCCACAATTTACTGATACTAGTGAATACAGTCAATACTCTTTGGATTTAAGTACAGTTTCCAATGAATTTACAAAAATGTATTTCTTAGACGTCCACACCAACATCTGTCCTGCTGTCCCCCATTGAGAAGGAGACCAGAGCTCTGCAGGAGAAAGCAGAGAGGCTGATTGAAAGGAGGTAAAGTAAATCACACAGTAATTCTTTCAGTAATATAGTACATCAATCTGAGAATTGCAGCACTTACCTCTGTGATTAAATGTTGTGGTTACAAATTATACAATGAATTATAATCGCCAAACCTTGTCTGTAGTTCCAGTGCACTTAGTGAGCCAGCCGTCAGCTCAGATGGACTCGGTCATACCTCCACTTCCTCTGTCCCAACAAGCCTGGATGAGCCAGCCTATCGACCTGCATTTGGACCACGGTTTTATGGTATGTATTAGTAGTATAAAATGTTGTATAAAAGTGATTAAAGGTAACTAAATACAAGTATGTTGTGTGCTCACAGAACTCTGGGAAATGTTCTGGGTTTTCATGAATGTGCTTGTAATTGTATTGAAACTGTGGACTCAATGAGTCAAGCAAGTGCCAAAATTGCAATTAGAACATTCAGAGACACAAACCTGCAACTCAGACACTCAAAACAATGATTCTGTATCTGGAAGTAATCATGTGTAATATAGATTTAACAGGGAAAATATATATCTCAGCAATCAAATATGTATATATAAATGTATTCATGTTTTATGTGTTTTCATATGTTAATACCGACTTAAAAATGTCTCTTTAGATAAAGAAAATGTGCCAGAGGAAGCTCCACCAATCAGTGCCCAGCTGCAGCCTCCTTCATCCCGTCACCATGGAGACGACATCCTGTACCAGTGGAGGCTGCGCAGGAGGCTGGAGGAGGCGAGGAAGCCGTCTGCAGCAGCTGGGCCATGGACAGGTGCATCTCCCCCTGTCAGACTCAGCTCTGTACAACAGGTAGGTTCACTGTGTACTATCAGATCTTTCCCAATGTTGACCATAGATTAATTGTAGATGTCACATGCATTTAAATCCATCCTCAAAAGCCATCAGTGTTTAGCATACTAGTACATGTACTGTAGTATGCTCTTCAATTTTAAATTTAGCTCCTATATCTGGGAATGGTTGCAACCTGGGTTAAGACTTAATTCATGCACCAGTTGTGTCAATTAACAAAGAATAAAGTGCAATATGCAGTAAGTAACCATCATCCTGTCCAGAGCATCCATGGGGCAGCACTATACCTTATACCTTAGAGCACCCCTTCTAAGGTTTTCTCATCCATTTCTTCAAATGTGAATTTCACTAGGATGGGGATCAGACAACACCACTCAGTGCCTTCAGACAGAGACTTGCAAAGTCCACTGGGATTGATATAGTGCAACCCGAGCCCACCCAGGAAGCAGTGCCTAGGCCTTCCCACAATGCACCAGTGCCTTCCCATCTTGCAACAGAACAGGCAACGCAGACAGAGGTACCAAAGCCCTCCATTGTGCCTTCTCAGGAAGAGACGATTCCCTCTAGATCTGAAGGTAACACGAGAAAACTAGACATCTCTCCTCCAAGGAGAGTAGCAGACACAGTGCCCATCGCAAGCCCGAGTCTTCGAGGTGTCTCAAAGCAGCCGGTCGCAGAAAGCGACGATATTGTTCCTCACCTGCATCTGGAATGTGACATCATACCATGTCCGCATCCAGAAGTGTACGATCACGTGCCTGCTAGAGACCGCAAGACACAAAGCAGGTCACCTGAGGGAGGAAGAACAAGAGAGAGGAGAAGGGAGTTGTATCGGGAACAAACATCTTCTACAGAAACAAAATCAGAATCAGATCAAGACAGAAGAACACAGAGACAAAGAGAGAGGGGCTCTGAGGAATCAGGCAGCCTGGAGGAGACATCAGCAGAAGATTCTGAGGTTTATTTTGAACAAACAGACGAGAGAAGAAGACAGAAAAGTTTCAGAGAAACTGACAGGGAACAGAAGGGCAACAAAGAGAAATACAAACCGGAAAGAAGACATGAATCCATGGACAGGTCAGAGAGGGGAGGGGAGAGAAAACTCAGACACAGAAGTCGGGAAGCTAGAGAGAGGGAGAGAGCAGGACACAAGCAGGGGAGATCAGCACCACCTAGACACAGTAGTCCCAAGGTAGCTCAGTCACCTGTAAGGAGTGCCATTGGACAGGTGTGTGTCACCTATACAGGTGTTTTTATCAGATTGATAAATTACTGTTTTCAACAATCCATATCAAAACTTTTGAAATATTACATTAGTTCCATGTTTTATTTCTTGTGCATGTGGTATTCATCATAAATACATGAAGAATCTTTTGCATTCAAAATTCAGGTGGTTTCCCAGAGGTTGTTCACAACCCCACCAGGTACACCCCAGTCCAGCGTAGACAGCCTTCCCAGCACCCCTCCTCACCCTGTTCCTGTACATCAGGATCCCAGCAGGCAACTCCCACCTGCAGCCA
>NW_017804453.1:353707-354864 GCF_001625305.1 Branchiostoma belcheri
AACAGTTACCTGCCCCTGGCACAACCATCTGCAACAACTGCTCATTGCACTTCCCTAAACATCAAGTTCCTCAACATAAGGTCGTACACACAACATTTGCCGGACTTGAAAGCAGACAGCACATTACAACCTGCTGAAGTTTTCTGCTATGTTGAAACCTTCCTGTACCCAAATCAAGAGGTGGAACTATTTCCCCCAAACTCAATAGCGGTAAGAGCGGACAGGAAGGGAAGAGGAGGAGGAGTAATGACTGTAGCATCAAAAAACATCTCGCCCAAGCAACTTCATATTCAACTAGATGAACTAGAGTACACAGCAATAACAGTCACCAAACTATCCACCAATGTCAACATCATCAACATCTACAGACCACAGACAATGCCAGAAGGGCTGTTCATCAGTATGCTCCACAGACTCATAGATCAACTTCCACATGACACCATGACTGTTATCCTTGGAGACTTCAACTTCAACATCTTAGATTGTCCCCAACCTAAAATATTAGCTGTAATGCAACAGTACGGCTTTACCCAAGAGGTTCAAACGCCTACCACTGACTATGGCACGCTCCTCGATCATGTATACATCCGTGACCAAGAACAGCATGGTAGACATGTTACCGTTATGGACACATACTTCTCAGACCATGACTTGGTCACTGTAACAATAACCCCATAAAACATTTCACCTTCAATGATCAGGCGACATCTATGCAACATGTGTGTGACGCACGTTAACAGCCAATATATGTCAGCCACCCACAGCTGAATAACAAACAGCAAAAATAATTCTCATGTGTATCTTATATATATATATATATATTTGAATTGATGTCATTTTATTTTATTGGAATTGTAATTTTGTATATGTATATAGTTTGATTCTATAATTTGTATAAAATAGATTTATTATGTTTGTATCATCATCTGTCATATCCTGCAGAACATTTTTGGGCTTTAATATGGACACACGTTTCTCTTTGGCTGCACTGTTAACAAACACAACTTGTCGACTTGACTTTTTAGTGGCAATGAAAGTACCCTGAAGGCAGCTTTCTGAGCTGCTACCTCCCTGTTGTTAAGAAAAGTCGACTTCTACATCTTAGATTGTCCCCAACCTAAAATATTAGCTGTAATGCAACAGTACGGCTTTACACA
>NW_017804453.1:354884-453660 GCF_001625305.1 Branchiostoma belcheri
GATCAGCACCACCTAGACACAGTAGTCCCAAGGTAGCTCAGTCACCTGTAAGGAGTGCCATTGGACAGGTGTGTGTCACCTATACAGGTGTTTTTATCAGATTGATAAATTACTGTTTTCAACAATCCATATCAAAACTTTTGAAATATTACATTAGTTCCATGTTTTATTTCTTGTGCATGTGGTATTCATCATAAATACATGAAGAATCTTTTGCATTCAAAACTCAGGTGGTTTCCCAGAGGTTGTTCACAACCCCACCAGGTACACCCCAGTCCAGCGTAGACAGCCTTCCCAGCACCCCTCCTCACCCTGTTCCTGTACATCAGGATCCCAGCAGGCAACTCCCACTGCAGCCACAGGGCATCGCAGTACATGGTATAGAGGGCATTGTGGCTATTTCTCGGTTACTATTAATTATATTTTACAAGATAGATAGATTTAAGTTTACTTTAATAATAAAACAAATTAGTAAAAGAAAGAAGAGGCACAGGATCAAAAATTCCTCATGATGTATGAGTTTAAATTCTGCAAGACAAGAAATTGTTTCTTGTAAAAAGTAGAACAAACTGAAAAGAATAAAATTATATGGACTAAAGAGTATAAATCAAAACTTTTGAACCACAGTGACAGTACATTGGCATCTTGCCATGTAAATTTGGCAGGCTAGACTGTATGAAATTAATGTCAAAGTTGTGGAAGAATCCAGTACATCATTTGTGACCCCTGCCATGTAGATATATTTCTTAACTTTCCTTGTGTCACAATTGATTAGCTATCCCATCCATAGTGCAATTATATAGCCTCTGAAGCCATTGGCATACATGTAAGTCCCTGGCTATCTTAGGCCACAGCAAGGAAATTTTATGGATGGCATCCTCTACAGAGTCCAAATCTTATACGTATATGTCAAAAAGTGAAAAATAAAGAGGACCCCCAAAAGACAATATGCATAAATTTTCAAAATAGAGGCCATACGTTTTGCAACAAGAATTGTAGTGACAAAACAAATCCACCAACTACCAATTTAGTATCACTTCAACAAGTACACTCAAGGCTGAGAGGGGAACAACATTTCTTATTGATTTTTGGCATATCATGAAAATCAGTGGTTGCATAGATGTCATCCATGAAAGTTACTTACTGTGGCCTTATGTGCACCAGAGAGAGAGCACCAGTAGATGTGACCTCTGGTATTTTCTGATTTGACAGCCGATGATCTGGAGTCATCTGACGGGGAGGAATTCAGCGATGACCCACTGTTGATGGCTCTCAGACGACAGAGGGCACAGTATGAGGAGCAGCTCAGGTCTGATATCGTCTTCTGTAGGGATGGGAATCAATCTGGAAGGATGTCAAGGCTGCGAGGAATATATGTTGCTAGTATTCTTAAATATAGCCAATTGTTGACAAGTTATCAAAGAAAACATGACAAAACAATTTTTCTCACATATTAGGGAATTGTTTTTGTATCCTAACTTGTATGTCAAGCGCATTGTATTCAGCCATGATGTACATGCATTCTTAGATTGCTTAGGGGCTACTTGGAGGATTTGCAGAACACTAGTATTGATTCCTTTTGAATCTGCGCGGGACTAGTTGGTACTTAGTCATATGCTAGTATACATTTTTCACTTTCTCCTTTGTGATATTAGCAGCCTCTGTTGGAATTGTTCAGTTTTCCAGAAGTATACATACATATATCTCTAGTTCTGGAGGAAACTGAAAAAAGTTCAAGACTTGACCTCTGCCTGTAGTCATCAGTCCTATAGAGGAGAGAAGATGGGTCGAACCCGAGATATTTTTGCCATCTACATGATTGATGAATAACGTATCCAACTCTTAACCCCCGGAATCCACCCTTACCACACAGCGCACTTTGTCAGCGTAGTTTGGGGGTGAATGAGTGACCCACGCCGCGACCTTCCACTGCATTCCCAGACTTCTTACACTTGTCCCTGTCACCACAGGATTATTGATGAGTTACTGCTGAGAGCTGCTGACTCAGGAGACCAGGAGGGACAACACAGCTAAGGCTCCTCACTGTGGAACAGGCCAGGGGGCAAGAAACTATGCATGGATCATCACAGCAGAGTGACTGAAGAGTTTTGAGAGAATGCTTCATAGACAGAACAATATTTTCACATCTTTTGAGTGTTTTGTTCTCTTTTGAATCATATTCAAATCCAATTTGGGTCCCTTGAGAGTCACTCGGTGATCGCCATCTAGTACTCATAACCTGAGCAACCAAAATTGGATTTGTGTGTTGATCCACTGTGTTATTGGAATTGGAATATAATGCACAATATAAAAGAAAAAGCAACAAGGCATTCAAAGTGTAAAAAGGTTTGTTCTTTATCTGTGAAGTTCGTTAAGCAGCTGCTAGTGGATAGGGGGCGACAGTAACCCTAAGAGCAACATCTTTGTTCAACACAGCTTTACATGAAGATCAGGATGTGTACACGGTCAATTTAGTGCCTTGTTAAAACAAAAAAAAATGAGTCAGAATTGATATGCTTCCAGAGTTCTACACAGTTCAACTCAGGATAAAGATCATACATGCAGACAGAAGATGACAAAAACCATTTCCATGGTAATCAGGAGTTTTGCTTGACAGTTAATTGATTGGAGGCAAACTGCCATGAAGTTTTCATCATGTCTTGTCCTGAGGATAGAAGACCCTGGAAGACATCGGTGATGCAGTACCAATGTCTTTACAGCTGCATGTTGAACAAGATGAAGACACTGCAGGCAAGACATGATGGAAATATCAGTTTGTTATGATCCTGCTGACAGGATGGGTTCATCTTAAGGTCAAGAGCCCTGAAAGCAGAAAGTGTGCGTTGATGATACCTCCTTTTAAAGGTGTAAGATGACTTGAAGATGAAGACACTAACACTTGAGGCAAAACATGGTAATATCTTCATCCATAACATTGTAAGAGACCAAAATAGATAGATTTACTCTGCAAGGTGAGAAAAAAAGTATGCATAAGAATATAGACTCAGCTTTTTTATGTTTAGTTTATGATACATCAACATCCAAATATAGTATTATATAAAGCAAAATAGATGAACTGGATACATTCTTTGAAGAGTCAGGTGCATCAGATAACATCTGCTTTGTTTCATAATTGGTAACTGATGAAAGATGATGGATGCTATCTGAAATGTGTCTTAGTTAAGAGAATTTATCCAGTTGCTGTTATTTTCTATTATGTCTAGGACAGTGTTTACAAATTTAGGATACTTGTTTACAAATATTATTCATATTCAAATATTTCTGCTGACTGACATAATTTCTTCGTGACTCTGTCATCCAAATAAAGGAGAAATATATTTTCAGTGTGATGTTGCATCATGTGACATCAATTGCAAAATGTTTGTCTTCATCCCTGGAATTCATGGCATTTTGTTCAGTGCATTCTCAGTGTACAAATAAATTCATAATACAGTTGAAAATCTGTTCAATTAGTGTTAGAAGTAGTAAGCATCATTATACTAAATATAAATACTGATACATCAATTCAAAGAGGCTTACATGCTTCATTTCTAAATATCAAGCATTGCATTTATTCTATACAAGCACCGATACACAGCTCCTTGTCCCCGACAGAGCAACAAGTAGCAATTATTGAATCATGAAGTGATAGTTAATATATATTTAACTTCAAGGACATTCTTCTGTGTTCAGCAACTAAATATAGACTGCAAGAAGCTACTGTAAGCTCAGATCAGTCATTAATTGGAGACTCCTGCTGCTCTTTTGCAGTTCAGTGAAAGTTGATTAGATCCTGCACATGTAGCTTGTGCATTTCTGTCATGAACGTAACATACACTACATCAATCCTCAGTAACAGACCTAGGCAGATTGAGCGGCCCGCTCTCTTTGATAAATTTTCTTGGCATTCACATTGACTGCAAGACTTGACAGGAATCAAAAGTGCACTGGTCAAGCCAATATAATGGATTTATCTTATGTTAGAACTCCCCCAGGACATAATTTGCCCAATGCTGACTTTGTCAATGTGTTAACCCTTGAACCTGTAACGTTCTGTCATTCCATTAGAGAAGAGGATCGGTCTGTTCCTATCGCAAGGAATGATGACCCCACCGGGGAACGTACACAGGACCTTCCATTGATTCCAGCCCGGGTACTGTATTGATTTCAGGTGGGAGATGTATGTGTGATGGCCTTGGCTTTGTGCGGAGGCCACGCTTGCTGTAATTACAGGAGTCCAGGGAAACTTTTGACTCAGGGGCACTTGGTGCACACATTGATCCGTACTACTTTTCTTTTAGGTGCCAATCTCGTCTGAAAGGAGAAGGTGCTCTTGATTTACAACACCTCGATAAAGAGCTACTCTTGAGGTACTTTTGACGGTGAAGGTCTGGTGGGGGGTTCTTAGATTCGGGTATCTTAATTGGTAAAACTAGGCTGCGAACACCAACACAAGAGGACGTTCCGTTGTGGCGTTTGGTATAAAATCTAGCTTTCGGCTACGCGTTCGATAAGAGGAATTTGTCAGTAACGATTAACGATGAATTCTGAAGATTAAATGACGTGCCATGTAGAATTATTAAAGCCACCGATTACGCTTCACGAATTATTTACAAGTAGCGCTTAATGTGGAATTAGAGCAGGCCAATAGCCCCGCTCACCCGTATATATAGAAAATATATACATAACATATAAATACAAAAACGCTAATATTTGAAGGACATGCAGCCACTTTCACGTCATTGATTGAATTGCTAATTGCGATAGCAGGACCGACATGTTATAGCGGGCCCCTACGCCTCAAGTGAATTGAAAAAGGCTCGCGAACCTTCAATGGTGTATGTGGGAATTGAATATCACGACTGCTACCGTTCGTTTTGCACCCCAAGGATCTTGGTACAAGAGATTTTCTCTGTACTGTACTGATCACAAGTTTGACGACACTCCCTCAGACACCGGGACCTTTGGGGATGAAGGCCGCGGCTAGGGCAGCGAGGCCACGGCAGGCCGTCAGTCACAGCCACTTATTGATTCTGCAGAATATCTACTAAGAGCTACATTTACATGGATGTGAAACTGTCCTCAAGTAAAAATAGTCCACCTGAGAATCAAACAATGTACAAACGGCGCGTGCTGGGTCACTTTCAGGATTAAGCTCCTTGTCACACATTCAAAACCTTCCCCCGTCCACCTTCCAACCACGGTTAGCTGAATCTCGGGAGCAGTCTGACCAGATTTAGGCCACGTCAAGTCGTCAATACGAATCGAATAAAATTAGAGTGAAATTTAACTGCCAACCACGCCCCGACCACTACTGACCCACTCCCAACTACCAGCCAATCCGTCCCCAACAATGGCCCAACCTTCCATCCCTGGTTATTTTGATTTGAAACATTCGGCTGGTAACCCCGGTCGGATGGTTTCATTTTTGACAGCCCGGACACTCCTGTAGTACCGATTTATATTCAATGTCTTGATTTTATGTACGACTCATAAAGGTTTAGGATTCCCTCGGAGGCCAAGTTTATCTGATCTCCAATATCGATGAAACCACCAGGGGGGCACTTTTATATGAAGCGTGTTACAGCGTGGCAGATGATATTAAGGCGCAAACCGCTGCCGTTTATGCAGCCCGTAGACTCTTATGTGTTGGAGCGGCGCACACTTTGCTGATATAGCAAAAAGCATCCGCCTGGAAGATGCCGCCACGCGATGACCCGCCGTATGCAGGGGAGCTAGTGAGAGACAGGTTATACATACAGGGCTGGGCACATCAGCATACCACGGACGCGCAAACACTGGCCGCTCTGCAATTTGCACACTCAGACCGAGTGCTCTTTTACCCACAAGGCACGGCCAAGAGACCACTTCTAGGTTACTGGAGACCACTTCTAGGCACTAAACTAAGTATAGAGCATCGAGGCATGTCTGGCCGTGTCAGCTTTTAAGAGTAGACGCCTAAAGTCCAAGTATATAGTCCATTTACATGTACTATGTTGTTATATTTTAGTGTCGCAAGCGGCCGTTGTATAAGCAAAAGTCCGTGCATTGCTCATTTTGTTTAAAACTGTTGCTACATTTATTGTTGGTAGCGCCATGCTGGGCGTAATAGTATTTATTTACTTCCGGGACGGAAGTATTGTTATCGGTCGCGTTAATTGAGGGTTTGTGTGTACGTGTGTGTGTGTCGATTCCACACGCTGAGTCATTTGAGATTGGGTTTCACTGTAGTGATGGGGTCGTGAACTCGGTGGTGTAATCACTGGGAGGACGTTACGTCATTCAATCGTATTAGTTGTAATTTGTATGATGTAATTAAATCGGATATTTCCCTCTGATCATACAGAACACGTACAATTCCAAAACATTATAAACTGATACCCAAAACAGTCCCATATTCTGAAATCTCTGATCTCTTGCTATATTTGTGGTGCAAGAGTGGTCTCTCACTACTGTACATAGTGTAGTTCATGACTTTACTCAGCCCAATCAAGCTTTGCACGATCCGATCCGCGGATACGATCTCCAGGCGCATGAAACGAGATGCCGTTGGATTTAAGCGGTGCCACTTTTATCGTATTTTCGTTTTATCAGCTTGGAGCCGCAAATTTAATGATGAGGTGAGGTCAGCAGAGGTCAAATCGCACCATTTCGGTAGGTAGGCCGTTTTACTAATGGAGGTTAGTTAGCTAACGGAACGGTATGTATCCTTGGTGCACAATTCAATACGTCTGGAGCGAAAGGTTAACACTTTACATGCAGCCCGAGTTTACGGTCGGCCAGGGGTATGAGCACATTTCAAACATGCAAAAATCAATTATCACAAGCAATCCACGGCCACGTCTCATGTTTTGTCATTAAAAGAATCAAAATAGGTTGCATCAATTTCATAAATTCCATAGATTAGCTTCTGGTACTCGTTTGACATCGCGATTGGCCGTTAAAGTGTATCAAGCAAGACAATAGAATAAACTTCTGAACAGAAGGAAAAAGAAGATTATATAGAAGTAAACACGTATAATACATGGCTTCTTCCCCCACATAATTCTGCTTGTTATCCGTGCCTTATTTTCAAAGCACGCGGACGACAGTGAATCGAAACTATAACTGATATCATACCTCGCTTTCTTATCTTTATCGTCCACAGTCATGTAGGATTTGAAATTCTGAATAGATTTATAGAAAACACTGTGGTACAGGAGCTCCCCGACACTGACTAGATGCTTATCTCTCAAAGTTTATTGCAAGCTGTTGCCCAACGACAAATTGCCAGTACTTACGTAACATATACGTACGTGTAAAAATTATAGTTGTAATTTCCGTGCTGAGTTGCCCAACCCTTACCTACAAACCTTGATGAAATATTAGCACTTTGTGAATGCCAAAGGTTTCCAAACACTCCCCTTGTCTATGGAGAGCCATTGAATACAGCCCCGCATGTAATTTGGTCAGTTAGACCATTTTAACGGAAACGGTCTGGCGAAATTTATATGAGGGACTTCAGGACATTGAGCGCAGGTTTGCCACGACACTGACTCCAGGGATTTTCTTGATACGTTGCATATCTCTTCCAAGTAGGTCATTTAGTGGTGAAGGAGTGGGGCGGTGTGATAGCGACTTCTTGTGCCATAAGTCTTAAGTGCCGTGGCACCATAGGACCAGGGCTCAAAATACTGGGTGCATATATACTTTTGAGCACCCAAAATTGGAGCTGTGCGTCTGTATCTTATAGATATAGATATCTGTGCTGTGTTGGGCAAAGCGTGTTGGGCAGTGCGTTTTGAGCAATGCACGTATCTTGACTTTTAAGTCTCCGAAAAAAATCCTTGAATGTTTACAAATTTGAAATTATGTGTAATTTTTTTGCGAAGTGATCGAGATCGGTAAGTCTAGTAATGACTGCCTATAAACTAATGCCAGTAGTAAAGATTACCAGATCTACCTGGCATCTGTAGTCATTGGTAAATCCATCCTTTCGTCCAGTGTGAATTTCAAGCCCTGTAAACGGCCAACAAACGGAACCTACCACCGGATGACGTATTTCAGGGACTAGAGTAGACGGCCGCCGGTGAACAGAAGTTAGTCACCACAAGGACCATTGCAGGGATTTTCTTGTCACATTGAATTTCTCCCTGGACTAGGTAATTTGGACGGCTAGGAGTGGGGAGGTGTGATAGCGGATTACTTACCGTCCGTCTTTTAATGCACTTTAGCCATAGGAGGCGATTCCATAGAAATCCAACCTCCTGCCGTATTACAACAGGATCTGTCATGCGGGGAAATTACACAACAGACTGGAACGGTCCTATTATTCTGGTACCCTGGCACTAAAACGCCACAGGCGAGGGCATTACGCTGGCAGTATGTCTAGTTTTACTGTAGGACATATGTGTATGTAATATTTCCACTTCAATGGTCTTCCATACACACAGGCAATCAGTCTCTGGCGTGGTTTGGAGCCAAACCAATCGCGACGTTTTCCTTGAACTTGATAACTTTTATATACACGAGCCCCTGCGGCGAATTATAACTTACTCGTTTGTTCAGGGTAACAAATTGGGAGCGAAAAACTAGGAGAAACCATGGTCACAAGTAGGATAAACTTGAATTATTGATGAAAAATACTAGAAATATTCCCAATTATATATATATTCCGCATACTGTTTCTGTTTCTTTGGCCTGCTTTTCACAACAAGCTCTCAGTCTGCAGGTTTCTGTCCCAGATCCACTTAAGGTACGTCAGGCCATGTCGTTGGCTGTGCCAATATTACATTCACCAAAACTCAATACCAAAGAGGTTTGAAATCTCGGATTTCTGGTGGTAAGAGTGGAAGTAGCTGCATTTGGTGTACCCTGAAATACCTGGTTAAAGGAATGCTGCAAGAACCACAACGTTAACATATCCCCTAACAAATCCCTCTGCCTCAGTTAAATGAAGGTCATCTGTAAGACCACCATTTGTCTAAACACTAAGTACGGGGTAGTATTGATCCACGGCTAACAATTTTCTCTCCAAATGCGGGCTTTCTGTCCAATACAGAACTTCCCCAATCCTTTCCTATAGCATAGACATTGTCTTCGTAAATGACATTTTTACGGTTTGTGTGTATGATTGTCCCGCAGAGACAGAGAACGAGTGCGGATATTGAGTACTAGTTACTTGATTGACAGGGAGGTCGTCAACCATGCAAGTAACCCAGCACGCGCCGGGTGGGAGTAAGTCATCCTCCTTCGCAGGGCTAAAATCCTCCGGTTCCCTTCCGGTTTTAGCCCTGCTATTTACCGCTGACAGTTTGACTTCTGGTGACGTCACTTATAAATAATTCATGAGCTTGCCTTATTTGGCACAAACCAATCAGATGTCGGGGGGCTTGCCCTAACTCTGTCTCGGCTTTGGCCAGGCTCTTCCCTCCTCCTGTCCGCACACTCAGAAAAACGTCTCTGCCATCAAGCAGCGCCCGTAGCATCGACTGCTGATGCTCACGAAGCCGCTCGACTCCAAATAAATCTTGCACGGCTCGCACGAAACTTCTAGTATCTGTAATAGCCGCCATCTTGGCCTGTCCCAACATGTAACCTGATTGGCTAATAGGTTCCCAGCGACCTTTGCGGTTTTTGCGCAAAGCTCGGTGCGCAAATTCTCTGATTGGCTGACAGCAGTTTGGCGGTGACGTCACCAGAAGTCAAACTGTCAGCGGTAAATAGCAGGGCTAAAACCGGAAGGGAACCGGAGGATTTTAGCCCTGCGAAGGAGGATGGAGTAAGTGGGCTGTGCGTGGAGGAATTCAGGAAGTGGTTGGTTATGTGCAACACTCGATTTAATTACATCATAGTCATACAAACCCCTCCACAATTCTAGTAGTAGATTCGTAAAAACAAAACTCTTCCCGGAGGACGGAGATTTGCGACTTCTTGTTCCTTATAAGACTTGGTTTTTACCATAATAGTGATCTCGACAGTACAACGACCTTTAGCTTGTCCTTGCCGTGTGACATGTACCCCTCCTAATACTTGTCAGTGATTTTGGCAAAACACCATCGCCGTTTCAATTCATTAGGGCAGTTCTGGGAAAGACGGGGGAGAGATTACACCTGATGACTTTCATTGGGAGCGACGGTTGGTCGATAGGGTTTATCGCGATGTCAGGTCCCCGCGGTCCAGACTATCACCACAGAACGCTTCCTCTTATCTCCGTAATGTCTCTGGCCTTTTGTTGGTTCATCGCGGGAATGTTGGTGGGCGATCGGGGAACGAGATTTCGCCTGACGACCTCATTGGGGACGAGACGCTAACGACACTGCCAATCACCGGAGAGCTATGTCGGTTATTACGATCGCTATCTCCAGGTTAACGTTACCGGAATTATGTAAATTACTTTCTTAATGTTAGGTCATGCTGATTTGATTATATCAAATATAATCGACACCCGCTCTAAATAAGTCTAGGCATTCCAAAAAAGTTGGGCAAAAATGTTGCTTTCATAATGAAATCTATGTGTTTAGGAAGGTTACATGTAGTTTGTGAAGTTGTCATTACTGTCATTCACACAAATGAGACTAATACCAGGGTGTAAATGATAGCTCTGGTCCTGTACATCCGTCCGCGCGGAGTCACTTGGAAGGTCCTTAAACCTGGTGCTCCCCGGCCCATTAGGTTTCCGTCTCCAGTTGTAGTACCATGCATTACCTGTGTACGTGTAAGGATGGTCATTTACTCACTGCAGCTGCGCCCCCGGCACAGATCACGGAACAACTCCTGTACATGTACTTCCCGGGGTAGGCACTCTCCGTGGCAAAAGAGAGATGAAGTTCGAAGAATGTTTCCCCCGTTTTAATTAATTTGTTCCCTTTCGTTGGCACAAGCAAAACATTAATGGTTTTACACACAAGCACGTAGCCTAGGCCATAAGCAATGGTACCTGCTCATGCTAACTATACTATAGAATTTAAAAAAATCAGGTCAACAAGTTTGTACTCCCATCCCATTATCATGATATCAAGTTTTAGAATATGTCAACTTTAAGTCAAGTTAAAACTGGTGTGTTAGCGAAGCTGGTGTGTTACGCCGAAGGGCGGTTAAACCGGCTATACAGGTACAGATACATAAGACTTTAGGTTTTTAACCTAAGTAATGTGACATGGTGTTTTTGTAGCCTTATCAACATGCTGTAGAATCCGCAGCTTGTCCACGAGAAATCGCCTTTGGAAACATTCTATTCCTGGAAAGTAATAAGGTTTTCCCGGAAGTAGGATTTATCTCTGCCGTCATAGGCTCACAGAGTCAGATCCATAAAGCATGCCGCGTCCTCCTAAAACGCTCACACCCTCATAGAAGATTGATATTACGTGCGTCAGAACAGAAAGCGCCTTTCTTTGCAGTTTTCAACTGTACTTCCACCCAAAAGGTTTCCTCTATCGATCTGCTGTTCATAATAGGCAATTTCTTGCTTTGGTTCTCCACCGCACTGTGAGGTTAATAACGCAGTGACCGCCTCCCTGCACTGCCGGTTAAGTCTCTGTCAGTTACAAAGTGCATGGGCGATCCTGGAAACCTCTATACAACAATCTCGATTGGAAGACAAAGGGAGGGTGAACTAACACTTGTCCTGGAATGTACTGAAATCTACCTCTTTCTGGAATGCACTGAATTCCAATTCCTCCTGGAATGTACTGGAATGTAATTCTTTGCTACCTCATTGGATTGTGCATGTCGTGAGTTTGGGTCACGCTGTCGCCGAAATAAAGTGTTTAATATAGCACAGGGTCAGAGGGGCATCGGAACAAATCACTATCATATAAGAGGAGATTTGGGACGAGTCGTTAACAATGACGCAGCTGATCTGTTATCAGTGGTACAGTTGACCTTAGGGTAAAGTGGTGCTTCGGAGCAACATCGCCGAGTGTTGCTACAAGAGAATTGTTCCCCGCCCGTCTTAACCATTTATCCTGGCGCTATGGAGTCCTTACTCCATTCTTACTTCCAGTGCTTTACCTGCGTGAAATGGGAGGGGTTGTTTTTGGTGTGTCTGTTTGTTTGTTTGTTTGTTTGTGTTGCCGCAGTATGTATTTTTCACATGCTAGGCAGGTTCGCCCCCAGAGTGACAGGAAATGGAGTTGCCAGTCTTAGTAATTTATGAACGTTATGTGACAGCTGACAGACATTCCAAGTAAAAGAGCCTATCAGTTTATGTGGAGGTGTTGTTTTTGTTTTGTTGTACTGAACTCTACAGTGTGTTTTAACAGTTACATATTGTCCACACATGCTATCCTCGTTCACCGTAGAGTTATGTACCTTTCATAAAAGCGTCATATGAATAGCCAATGTACTACAAATGAACAAGGCATACGATAAACGTGACATTTTACGAAGGTATGACATCTTCGTTGTTGAAGAAATTATCAAGAAACGCCCTTAACTTTGGAAGCTTAAGCTTTACGTATGAACGATCGCATCTGACTTACGGTGCACATCGCAATCAACGTTATAAATTTAAGCGGCACGATAGTATTACCTTAATGGATGGTGTTAAATTTACGAGGATCTTAAGCCGTAATCCGGGGTTTAGACGCAGCCCGCTTGCGTAGTCCGCACATCGCGAGGCGCCCGGAGTCAATCCGTGCAGGGATTAACATCGCATCGCTCATCCCTGCCACTGCGCCTGATGAAGTGGGGAAGTGATTTAGCTCATGACGCCCTCAGAAGTCGGGTGTCTTTTGTTCTCTCAAGTAACGGTCTTAATCTTTCAAGGAGACAAAATGGGAAGTTTCTTACGTCGTTTTGGGTTAACTGTGTTCTTCTTTGCTGTAGTGAAGAGAGGGGATATACACACTACCTTTCACTCTAATATGCTCTACTTAACGAGTAGGAGTATCAGGGCGTAAGGGTTGAATCAAAGGTTCTGTGACCTTTCGTCAACATATGTACAATGATTGGATAGAACCGTTACTTTGGGAACAGTGGTGATGTAAGAGAAATTGTTTCTCCAAGCGGACATTGTGAGGAGTTCCCTTACCTGTTCCTTCAAAAATCTGTAGGTACTCGCACAGGCAGGGCTGGCTGCCAGAGAAATAGCCTGGGTGTCAGACGTTTTCCATGGGCAACACAGGTCAGCCGCTCTCCTACGGCCCACCACAGGCAGCCCTGAGGCTGAGTTACGGGCAGTTAATCAGACTTGAACTCAGCGGTATCTGATAAAATTTAAGCCAAAGTAGGGATGGCCCTATAGCCTGTGCTGGCCCCTGACATGACTGGCGCAGGCACCCAGGCTACCAAAATAACAGGTCAGCCAGGAAACATAACGATCCTCCCATCCCAATATCTGCACGAAGATCAGCAAAATCGTAAAAAACACAGTTCCAGCATGCTCCATTGATTGCTATTTACCTTCAGTGAAATTGACTGCCCGTAACATAGCATCCGGTTGATTAAAGTCGGGGTCAGCTGGGCGCCGTTCGAACCATCTGATTGGCTTGGGGTTGATTCTGTTACTTTAGATTCTTCCACTCCCCCCATGGGGATATATACATATACGTTGTCTGTATTGGCTATCAATTTCACTTACAGGTGGGGTATATATCACGGTATATGGAGCAGGGGATTTGTGTGAAATTGCTTCGTCCTGAAACCAGGCGAAAAGTTGACGCACCATCCGAAGCGGTAATGTCGAAGGATATTGCAGAAGTCATTACTCTATCGGTGTTCCAGTGAATTAGCAATGTTCATGCTATGAGCATGTCGATAGAAAGCATTGACTTTGTCTCTTATTTGATTCGAGAAAAATTAAATGGTTGTATCTCATAGTTTCGGGGTCAATATCAGGTTGTTCCCCGGGCCAAAAAGCTGAGAAAAGTCGATGCAGAGCGTCTAACTCTTCTTTCAAAAGGTATTACATGCTCAACTGTGTCATTGAATACCTTAACATATGATAGTAGACTTCCCATAACGGAAGTATTGCTTTGGGTGGCTGAGTTGTAGGTTTGTGTCTCTGCTTGTCCTGATAGCTTCGATTGAGTGGTGGATGGGAGGTGACTTTAACAGTTGATTGGTAGGAAGGTCAGGCTTGGAGGTGACCCAGTCTGCGGCGAGGGGAGGGGGTGGAAGTGGGTGGTATGTGGAGGAATTCAGAAAGTGGTATAATACCCTGTTAAATTACACCATACAATCCCCTCCATCTACAGGTCCAATACATTCACGAAAACCCACTTCCTGGCCGTCTGTTAAGCTGAAGGTCACGAAAATCTTGACGTCGCTGACATGAATTCTTCCCATTAAGTTCCCCAATGACATCCCAGTGAAAGCAGATAAGCGTTATAGCGAAATCCTAGTATAGAAGCTGTGTATAGTGAATTACGCATATCACAATATTTGGGACATATCATCAAAAAGTGATATTCGTCTTCTATTACTAGTTCTGAACAAAGTGAACAAATCCTCTGGTCACCAGTAATATGATGTACACGTGCCCACTGCAGATGAAAACATCCTTCAATCATCTTAAAAGGCGCCTTACTCTCTCAGGATCAATTTGGGTTAATCCTGGCGATCCTGCCAACTCACCGGTAAGTACCGATCATTTCTTCAAGGAAAAGCCCTTCAATTAAGATGGGATTGAAGGTCCGGTGGGAGACATCTTACGTCCACATCTTAGTGTCTGAGGAGAAGGAGCAAAGGTGATGTTTAAGACATCCATAACATGTCGACTTGACGAGGGGAGGTCAAGACTGTGCTTTAAGTACACGTGGAAATTTTAAGAGGGATTCAGCTAACGAGGTTCTGTCTATATACAGGGCTTACGGCGTACCGCTTGACATGTATGAGAACTGTCACTCATGTATCAACTGACTAGCGCAGACGCATCCAAATCTCGGGCCACAGACTCAGTACCTCAGCCATCTTTGTGATCATTTCAGAGATGTAAACGGAGCTGGCTCATAGTATCAGCAGAACAAGTAGATAGGTCGAAGAGGATGTCTGTGAAACGCGATGCCATAACTATTTGCAGGTTACTTTTCCGTACGGAGGTTTTGTTTTCGGTGTGTCTGTCCGTATGTTTGTTTGTCCGTGTTTACGTAGTTATTTCGACATCTAGGCACGCAGGGGACAGTGACAGGAATTCGAAGTTCAAAGGTCCTAGAAGGTCAAAGGTTCTAGAAAAGGTTAGCTCAATTTCTGTTTTGCATGTCCTGATATGTACATATTATGAGAGCCAGTAGGAAATATATAGACAGAATCAGTGAGAAGTTCACAATAATGAATAAAACTAAAAATTTCACCAAAACGTCGAAGTTTTCATGGAGGTGTTAGATCTTCGATTTCTTGGTGTTTTTGTCTTGGTTCCTTCCTTACATGTTATTCATCACACCAGATAGATATCTGCAAAACGCCAGTAATATGACACGGACGAATGTGATGTACAGTTGGGCTGGTTTGATAACAACTAGAGTAATGTTTCCACTGACTCCCCTGCACGTATTGGCTGCCCGGGACCAATTATCTGATCAGCCCTGGGTTATTGTTCGAGGTCCGCATGACATGTTCACTTTGTCACATTTTTATTATCGACACGGCCAGCCTAGTACCTAATTTTCCTCACGTACTAGAGTCGCCTAGGGTCTGTGCATATTCAGCCTCGACAATACCATGGAAGATAAAGAAATCAGTGATTTCAGACTTACCGCGCACCCCTAGTCTTTGGTGCAGACTGGATTACGAAATATGTACAATCAATTAAAGAATGAAGAATGAATAAAGACCTTTATTGTACATTTTTGCCCCACTGGGCTAAGCACAGGTCACAAGATTACAACCATATGCATATACATGTACAAATACATATACATATCACTGTTGCATGTATACATACACGTCTAATGTTAAATAACTTCCTCGTGATGCACCAAAGGGAACAAGAAGAAATTTTGAACATTTACCAACTTGTACAACTTGTCTCATTTTCACTTTGTCACATCTTGTGCCAAGTTTACCTCATTCCCAGACACGGTTGCCATTTGTCAGGTCCTGTAGACGACATGACCATGTGTTATAAGCCATCAGGTACGGAAGAGGTGAAGTAACAAACCCTACCTCTTCCTGAGATAACGATGTCCCGGGTCCAATCTGCCGCTGTGCTTCATTCTAGCGATGTCAAAAGTTCTCTTATTACCAGGTAAATCTGTCAGGTTCTATTCAGCACATCCCAGCTTGAGGTCGTGTGTGGGTTCTAAACTTCGATATAAACTGCCGCTGCTTTAGCAAACGGAGCTGGCGCAATGTCTTATAGTTGGTGTCTTTTAAATAACAATTTTACATGCTGCATCGTATTCTAATTACATGGTCACACAAATCCAGGAGCAGGCCTTTCAAACTTTTCTTATCTTTTAAGACAGAAAGGGAGGTTTGTATTAGAGTATAGGAGTATACAGTTAGGGCGAGACCAACTCAGTATGCACTTCATGAAGTTGTTTTAAACTTTATACATGACTTGTCGTCAGTTTTGTCTGAGATGTACGTCTATTTCCCCGCATGGATTTATCCTCCGCTGTAGAGTCGAACCCGCTTTAATCCGGGAAAATTCCTGCCATCAAGAAGTGAGGACGTCGGTGCATACATGAGCCGCCACGGTTGGGATGGCGTCATGACTTATGGGCAGTCTCAGTGTTACAGGGTAGGCATGCGAATATCTAGGCCCCTTACTACAATCCAAACCTGGATTGTGAGCCATGATTCATGGGTTCTATTCTTTGCATTCGTGGTTAGGCGGTGTGCTCTTGCAATTGGGATCGTGAAAGGCACACGATTTTGATTTCCCTCATTCCACCCAGGTTTAACCCTATCTAGACTGGGGAGGGGGTGGGGGCCCCGCGCCAACTTTGATGTCTGATAGCGTCTTGCGCTAGAACCACCAAACTTTGTAATTTTTCCTAAAATATACCTGGCAACAAGAGTTCGGTTGGGAATTTAAAGGCAGTGGAAGGAAGGGGGATGGGCTCTGTCTTCTAATACCATGTCCTAGACACATTGGATTAACAACCCACTTCCCGTAAGGCTTCAAAAAGGCTAACTTAACTTTTTATTTGGGTCTGATAAACACGTGGACACGCATCGGTTCCCTTCGTGTTTAAGGTACACAATGTACGCCGTAAGCACAGCGAGTGAGTATACACATAACGTCCCTACGCAATCTCAAAACATCTCATCTATCAACAGTTAAAACGGCTTCGACGTTCAGGAAATACTTTAATACACCAAGTCTGACGTGGACGACAACTTCAATAACTGATCTATGTGACCGTGACGTCTCATACGTTTCCGACACTCGAAGTGAAGAAGACTGATAAGACATCTTCCATATAAAGAACGATATTGTTTGCCACAAAAACTCCTGGCACATAAATCAGTACTTTGGGTCAATAAGAGAAAACGTTCCCGGGTGTCTAGGGAATCGTAACTTCCGCCAGCTTTTTAAGTTCTTATGAGAAGAGGATGTCGAAGTTTTCGCCTGGCGTTGTACCAAAACAGCAATATTAACTCCTGTTTTGTTAACGGTTACATACCCGCCAGCAATCCGCCTTGTGAGACTCAGACTCACAAGTCATACAGTATTAACACTCTATGATGGATGAGACTATTACCATCCAATGATACACTTCAGAAGATTCCCCTACGCGAGTAGGGCATTTATTACCAGCTTGTTATTGTAGATTGCTTGTACTGTCCCTATATTTCAGTTCTTCCACAAGAAATCAAACTTCCGGGAAGTAGATATAGTTTTCGTTAATTGATTACATCATAGAATGCATAATTGCTCATACGATAGTATGATGAACATTACTCCGCTATTACACCATGGTTTATATTTCATGCATTCCTGGCGACCGCATCCTTGAACGCAGGACCTACAGAGCCAAAACCCTGTCAATCAAGTGAAACCGAATCTCCGCCCTCTCACTCTGGAACCCAAACATACAAACCTAGCATAAATCATAAATTAGCGCTACCCAAAACCATACTTTCGTCCCGTAAGCAATAAAAGTCCTTGGCATTCAGCTGTAATGTAAGCCCTATCGGGGGATGTTACCGAGTCATCAGGTTGATACCTCCGCTACACCACTAAGCTTTTTGAAACTTCTCAAAATTGTACATGAAGACCCCACAGGATTTTGTTCAGCTGCTGTTTTGTACAGATCCCGAAGTTGCCGTCCGTCCCAGACGGTCGCTACCAGAGCCGTGGGCCGTAAGCCCTGGCATTTTGCCCCGTCAGTGTTTGACGGATGGTGCGTACGGCTGTCAAATATAGCTAAGGCCACCCTTCAATCTATTGTAAAGCGCACTTCATATACCGGGATATCAGTCCAGCCATGTGACCGTGGAGTAATGCGGACATCCCCTGCATAATAAATATGGCTCATCAACTCCCAGAAGGTGACTACCTGCGACAAACAGTAACAACTAGAAAACTCGAGTTTTTGTTTTTTTTTTATCATCATGAATTTCTCTCTGATTCTGCCTGTGCATTTTTCTACTGACTCCTATCTGATAGAAGCAAGTTAGTCAACAGACACATGCATTTAGCAGGAAAGTGAAGTTAGGGATTGAGACAGCCTTTTCTGGGACCTTTGACCTAACTTCCTGTCAGTGTCCCATAGTGCGGGGGTAACCACGGAAATACACGTGAACAAACAAACAAACAAACAAACAAACAAACAAAAACGAACACACAAACAAACATCCTTACGCGGAGGTAATGAAAAGTTAAGCGTGTGATAGGTGTTTTATGGCTTAAATCTAGATAATTAGGAAAGATGATTACTTCGCATCCTTTCTTGATACAAACGGAATACGATGATTTCCGCGTGTGTTTGATGAATAACCATCGTTTGTCTGTCTGCGTTATGAGTCAGGTACTCCTGGCGGGAGGCGGATTTATAAACCTCCTGTGCATTGTTACGTGTTATTAAATGCCTGTTAACATAAAACATGCGTGTTCTTAAAGTCATAACTTCTACTTTTGTTGCTTTCATTATTCTGAAAACGAGCAAAACGAGATTCGTTTAAAGACACACCAACCCTAAAGGTGTGTAATTAATAACATCATTAAGTTGGCAGTGTTTTGACGTCCGCAGTGCGGAAGCTTGATTTACAGCTTTGGAAAACCCTCGATCATTACACACATGTTATTGCACCCCGATGATTAGATCGTGTCTAGATAAATGATCATTTACTCTTGTCGTTTTTATCACTGAAGATGCACTTAAATAATCCCCCGTGCCTTCCTGTCTCTCTGATTTATCACGAATAGCTAGATCTCATTAAGCAACAGTTGTTTGCTCGATCGAATCTTCATGAATTTTAAGACTTTCGTGAAGAATGCAAATGTAACCTTGCAAACATGTATCGATGTGTGCAATATGCCCATTGATTTTTGCTTGATGTATGGCAGTGACTTTGGGGCCTTTTGGCCTTGTAAACCACCACGTGCGGGGGCGGGGGTTGTAATTAGCTCCGTGGGTCTTTTTTCGGTGTGTCTGAAGTTTGTGTGAGCTTGCTTGTGTTTCCGTATTTTTTCCAAATGCCAGAACATTGGAACACTGACAGGAAGGTAGTTCAAAGGTCTAAAAAAGGTCCAAGAAAAGGTTATTTTCTTTCCTATCTTCAATTTTTTTGCTCTATGCTGCGTTAAAATACATATACAGAATCAGCACGAAATCCACAATTATTTAATAGAACAGCAAATTCACACAAAAAAGGACGTTTACACATTAAAATGCTTCAAAAGTAACGGATAAAATACATACCCATCACTTATATGAAGCTTACTCGATAGAAGCTTATAATAATGATAGATTTATTGATTGAAGGTCATAGAATTAGTTTATAGATTTCTGTTGATAGTGTGCATGTGCATGGATGGATGAATCTGGGATATCCCCCGTCCCCAGAACTGATGGATTAGTCTTAGCTTCCCTTCCAATACCCTCGCACAGTCAGGCCCCGCTTGTCTTCAGGGGCCGAGATTACCAGTCTGAGAAGTGGCGCGGAAGGACAAGAATTTCTACTGCAGGGGTGATGTCAGCGGGGGAGGATTCAGGGCCGCCACCCCCGCCACCTCTGAACTTTAGATAATAGGGACAGCGTGTTGGAGTGAAAGTTGTGCATGTGTAGAGCGAGAGAGAAGGGCACTATAAATGCATGGCGTACGTGTGAGGAATACTACCCCCAGGTACGGAGGTATTGGTTTCTATTTGACTGTGTGTGCGTGCGTTTTCCTATGTGTTCATATTATTCGGATGCAGTGACAGTGTCCGAAAGGGAGTTGTAACCACAGATTGACCTTAAGGTCAAGTTGGCAGTCTAAATGGAGGAGGGGGGTCCACCCACACAGTCACTGGGGATATACCATGTAGGTATATATTTTCACGAAAAGCTCTCAGCTTTCAAAATTTCTGTCCTCGTACCGAAGCAAGTACGTCAGACCATCTCATTATTTGTGCCAATGAATTCACAAAAACGTATAATACTTCCCGGAGGTATGAAATTTCCGATGTCTTGTTAATATTACAGCGGATGAACCTGGTGACAACAGTTCATAATACTTACAGTAGCCTAGGCCTGCTAAGAAATGTACCGAATCTTCAGATGTTTCTCCTGTTTATGTATAAGAAACGCGTAGGAAATCGACCAACGGGAAAGCGTGGGAGAGCAGAACTCGACCAAAGTAAAACACGACATGAAAGGGAACAGGAAATATCTGTTAGGCTACAAGCTGAAATATTTGGCATCAGCGCAAAGTTCGCGGTATCCACTTAGTTAGCAGTATACGAATCAAACGTTTGCAGAAAACTATCTTACAAGTATTAATGACTTAGAAAAGAAAACTATATATACCATTTTTCTGGACGTGGACTGATAATGTACATATATCTGGAACTTTCCACTGAGGTAATACTAAGGTAAAAAGCACGCTAAAAGCAACACCTAAGTCAGGCCTACTAACTAGTCAAACTTTTCCACCCAGACAAGTTTATCTTTGGAAGACAACTTATCAACAGAAATGAACCGCTTCGTCAGCGGTTGGTGAGATAACATCGAGTAGCGGCGTACGCCTACACCTACAGGCTACAGACATCTTCTGAAGTATCAGATGAACAGACCACTATCATACTGGTAACGGGTTCTAGGAAAGACTGATTTTTAAACACCTCGCTTCCGGGGGATGCTGATCTAGCTAGATTCAGTAGATTCATCCTCACTAGTATTAACGTTATAAATAAAGAAACTCGTAATTCTTGTAGTTAGATTGGGGGTGACAGGTTGTTCAGTGTACATGTGCCTGCCAAGCTGGTTACACCGAATGGCGGTATCCAGACTTTCCCAGTTTAACACAACTCCAGCCCCACACCTCCCTCCCTCCCTGGTCCTCCCCTCAGGATGCCAACTTGACCTTGCCGCCATCCTTAGTGTCGGAGGTACGCGGGAACAGTTTCAATCTCCTCCCATCGATCCCGTGTCCTCCCCGGTGCGCGCGTCTCCGAGCCGGCTAACCTTTGTGTGGTTGCTATTGATTCCCCGCGTGTGCATTCAAAGTGAGCCAGTCCGTACCGATACGGCAAATGAGAGAGCAGGTTTTCAAGGCCGACAGCACTTTGGAATTCTAGCATATCTCGCAAGTCTAATAGATAAATTACACCTCAGTCCATTTTCTGTCAGATCCTCCGGTTTTCAGATTTTCTCTCCTTTTTTCATCAAAACTGAACGATTTGGCTTCTTCCTGCACTGCATTGTCAAGCTTTGACTCCCCAAAATTACATTTTGCAAAGGCAAATATTATGTGAGAGAGCATTGAAATGAACAAATCCATCGTAACAAAGGTACATATTGGAGGGTTTGCACTCATGTGAACTATGAAGTATTTGCTCATGATGTACTCTTTTCCAGCCCTATTCATTTATTCATCAAGACGTATCTCGTACTCAACACAATCTCGGTGATGGTTTTGATTACACGCCATATGTTAAGGACCATTCATTTGATTTACATCTCTAAAACACAAAAAAAGTCACATAAACCTATGACACATCAGCAGGACTGCTTTTGATGCAGTCAATGAAGGAAGCAGCACTCAACGAAAATATGAATAGACCAATGACCATAAATGCCAGGTTGCTGTTGGCATTTGTTGAGGCAAACAAGCATCTAAGTTGAGTCTTTTGCCAATTTTGTATTTTTGGCATTCTCGCATCAGATTTAAAGTCTGCAGAGGATGTTATCCATAAAATGTGGTTGCATCGGCCTATATATCATCGATTCGGCAATGGAAATCACTGCCAGGCACTTTCTTGTTCGGTTCGATTAAGTTCACGTCTCCCTCGGCGGCGTTCCTAATACTCCACGGGAAGTTGTGTAAAGTTAATCTTGGATTTGACGTTCCGTTTGTTATTACCCTGAGACATCTGACATCAACGCTAATATCAGTCTGACATGCCTGACACGCTCGCCCGTGTCCTCACCGTGCGCTCAGCGGCCGTTACATATGAATTGGATACTATATTGGGTGCAAACATCAAGTTTTGCGAGGGCAGCACCCCTTGTTAGATGAAAGCTGGAGGCTTGTTGCTCAAAGTACGAGAATGACAGGGTCTTTCCGCTGTGTTTTCATAAGTAATGATACATGTAGGTGGTAGCATGGCAATTAGTGATTCGACCAACGAGAGAGCGGGGAATAGCCCCGTCGACCTCCATCAAACGTAGAAGTACAAAATAAAAACATACACCTGCACATATTTGACGGCCTCTTTCATTGGTCGAGCCGCTAATTGCCATGTTATCATTGGTTGAACTGCTAATTGTGATGGGCAGTCAGGAGCAGTCATTGGGAGAGTGCAGGCGCTAGCAGCCTTCTGTAGAGTTCACTGCTCTTAAGAGCAACACGACAGTTTCTGTTGAAGTGATTAAGTAGTACTGCCGAGCTGCCACAGTAAATCCGTCAGGATGAACACTGCTATTTTCGTGTATCCCGCAAGGTCAAGATGGTGCATTCGGGAAATATCATGGAACACAATTTTGTATAAAGATTCCCTTACTGTGTACAAATCCTCCGTGGAATCTAGAGATGCATATTTCTAGTCAAATTCCAGTTTTGTACGAACCCTAGACTTGTTCTTGTGGATAACACATCTATCGCTTTCTATATCCATCTTTCCCCACCCCTGTCTCTCCGCTCTTGTTCCTCCACACGGCTGTCTGTCTTCCCATCCACCATCTCCCCTCGGGCGTCTGAAGATAAGGTCAAGCCGGGAAAACTGACTCCAGGCCTTTGTTACTGTCAGTTTTGTACGAGACGGTGGAACCTGCTGGTTTAAAGTCACGGCAATATTTGTCATGTTCGATTGTACTTCAGCCTCCCGTCACACTACCTTCTCGACCTTCTCCAGACCATGGTCATGAGCAAGGTTATTTGTGATTGGGTGTTGGTCAGTTGCCAGCAATGTCGTCTGAGCCAGTCGACTGTACATTTTGAACAAAAAGATGAAAGCTACCATGTTCTTCTTAGATGTGATCAGAGGACCTAGAATAGGATGGATTCCAGGCTACTCCCAACCCAGCAGTGATCTTAGTTGCATGAGGAGTGGTTCGGATGAAAGTCGTCGGGAGGTCCTGAATGTATGACAGGAGCTTAATAGGTTCTTCAGAAAGGGATGTTGTGCATTGGTGATATTATGCAGTGTCTAGCTTTTGATATGCACATGGAAAGTTCCCTTGCTTCCTTCGTGTTTGATGTACTGTCATACCTGTTTTCCTAACGTTACTAAAGATAAAAACGATTTAAAATGTCAGCGGGCACAATATAACAATTCGACAGAGAGATAAAGAGATGAGACAGAGAGACAACAAAGAGATACGCAAGGGCGAATCGAGGCTATTGATTAGTTGAAGGTTTTGAAATGTCAGTTGCGCATTAAGTATGGAGGTTACAAAATGCCACTGCCGACGAGAGCCGTCTCAAACGAGGCGAGGCAGAGGAACGACTGAAGCGTGGTGCTGAACTTTGGCGCCGCCCATGGGAAGGCCGGCCAGCCCGTACACATCGGGGCTCCGCTCGGCAACACTCGTTATTCTCTGATTTGGGGTTTGCTTAAAATCGAAGAGCTGAAGTGTGAAGGTCACGGCGTTATTATATATGTTGACCTTACCCGGTCTGTGGGTGGAGACGGGCAGACATTCTGGCAAGTTCTCCTCCTATCTCCTGGGCCCTGTGCCGCTACTCACACACTGGAACCACTGACGACTGTTATTCTATTACACAACAATTGTAACAGGTACAGTGTGAGGCAATGGTAAATGCACAGTCTACCATGTTCAATATTTCTCCATTCTGTTCAGAGACAATCATAACTTAAGAGTATCAATATATGAAGCTGTGCAGACATACAAATCTTCATTGTGTTCTATCAATATCGTACAGCTTTGTGTAGACAGGTTTATGTGTAGATTGTATTAAATGATTTCACCAGCTAATAGTCTTATACAACGATTTGTCTCACATTGTACATTCTGTTTTCTATCAATATTGTGTAGCTTAGTATTTACGTGTAGGTTTTACTAAATTCAGGCAATAAGTAGTCTTATAACGCTTTGTTACAATTGTGTGACTTAACTTGACAATAACGAACTAGAAACGGTGCCATTTCCTCCTTCGTATGCCAGACAATATTTTAAGATACAAAAATCCATGACAGTAACTACCTTCGGCCCTTTTTTGTCCCATCTATCCACTGAAAGTACACCGTGCCTTATTTACTCACACCTGCACCGCTCATGTTAACAAGATGTATAAGTGAATCATTTCTCAAGCCACAAGAGATGACCTACTGTATTACGTTGGAGACGATACGGTACCGTGAGCGCACTTGTGTAAGAACATGTATGGATGCCGTGATGTACAAGGGCGCCAGGATAAAAACTCTTAATGCAGCCCTGAGTTCCCAAGATGTTCTTACGACCGCTAAGGTCAAGGTTAGACCCTTAAAACCTTGGCAAGGGACTCAGAGCCGGCTTCGTGCTGCCTCTGCCGAGCATTTTCCCTATCTCGGAGAGTAAAATAATTACTCCCCGGAAGGGGGTGGGAGTCCCTCGGCGGCGCGGCTCCTCCCGCTGACGCACGGAGCCGAGTCGGTCTGTCTTCGTTTGCCGAACCCAAGCCGGGCCCTGTTAGCATGCGGGGTCACGGAGCGAGTGAACTGCGACATGTTTAAATGTCAGCTTAGAATTGCAGCCTGCGTACGTCGGAGAGGCGCTCCCAACGTCGGCGAGAGCATCAAATGTCTGTCTTAAGCGTCCTTAAGTGTGCGTGGCGCCGTGAAGTCTACAGGTAGTTGTCTACCTCAGCAGTGGGGGGAACATGCCAAGCTATGAAAATTCCGCTGTCTAGTTTTCAACAACTTCGCCTAAGTGCCTGTCTAGTTCAATGGGGATTTGATTAACGTGCGTAGAACATACGAGTAATAGGAAAGTTTTTACGTGTAGTGTAGAACGAACGGTCGTTAATGCCAACATATATATGCGATATTTTATGGAGCTGCATTGTCAGAGATGGACAGTTTGAATAGCTTTGATATTGGCCTGTCTAAAGTACAGATATGGAATATGGAGTTGTACTTCTTATTATTGGCGGCATCAAAGTACTTGGCAACAGATTTCGATTTTACTGCGAGTTTACGATCGCAATTTAACAACGCTTCTCCGGAAGTCCGTGAGTTAAGATGTGTCTTTATGTGTAGCTGTTTCGTGATTACACATTTCACTGCACGCTGGAAGGGAAAATCAATTCTCGCTGTTGTGAAAAGAAAACTGTAAAATCAGTTTGATTTTCATTTCTTGACTTGCTAGTATAACACTTTCTTTATAGCAATACATGTCATATAAACTTGGACTTGTGCAGAGGGAGGGGGCTCCAGGAGGATATCAAATATCTGGTGAATAAGACATAACAGGTGACTTTCACCTTTTCAAGATGTCACTCTGGAGGTCTGGGTGTATGATGTAATGTCAACGGATATTATACTAACAGATACTCCTACCAGACCTTTTGAGCTCCTGTCATGTGGCCTGTTTCAATGTCTGGAAACCAAACACTCTAACCCACCATAAATTAGCGCCACTCGAAGCAAGCAATCCTAACCACAACAAACACCCTGCCATGTCTTTTACAGCAACTTGCAACAAAAGTGTGTCTAATGGAAGGAAACAAGCCCGCGTTCTGGATTATTGATTGTTAATTGATTAGAAAATAGGCACTTTGCTGTGTCCTCCCGTTGGGAATGTGCAGTGCTGATAGTGGCTGTCTGGGTGTAATGAAACCTTCCGACTGAAAAGTGTGCGAGGCTTCATCACGGGCGCCATGCTGTCTCGGCACCAGTAGCTTTTAATTGTTATTGTTGCATTTAAATGGACCAGTTTTACACGGTTCTGTAGCGCATATTTGACTGTATATTTCCGGGACGAATCTTTCAGCTAGTACTGGCAGTAGTGACGATGGAGATCACAATGAAATTCACATGTAAGCCATGGCAGCATTTGGCCTTTAGCTATGCATAGTTTGTACTTAACATTTCTAAACCTCATACCTCTTTACAGTTTTGTGACTTCTTTTTTCTTAATTTTTGTGAATTTCTCGCTGAGTCTACAATTATGTCTAAGCATTATCATACTTGATCCCATAAAGCAACTGATATGCATATAGCAGGAAATTGAGGAAGTGGGATAACCTTTTCTGGCACCTTTGACCTAATAAAACCTCCGTACAAGCTAGGAGATGAAAAAAGACTTTCCTTATTGGATGCTTCTGACGTCTTATCTGATGTCGTCGTTCTGCTGTCTGAGCGCGGTACTTTGAATCTTATTGAAGTCGCACAAGGAATGAACTCCGTGTAACCTCTGTAGACATCTGTCTACTAAAGATACATTTCCTGTCATTAGCAGCAATAAGACGTTCTTCTTCATAAGTTAGCGCTACTTTCATGTGTAATTGGATACATTAAACAACACGGCATCCTCCCCAGTGCACTCGGTTTGGCAGGTCTGGTACACGTAATGCTGATTGGAACAGACGGGTACGAGCTATGTGAGCAATGGAACACCGAAAACCGGAGGATCACAAACAACCGCCTGTCAACACGCTTCTCTGTCATGCATGCGCAATGCTATCTAGCTACCACAGCTATGCTGGAAAGACCTGACTTTCACCAGACAAGGTGTACGAAGGTTTTGTTAACGCTGCGTTTGTCTGATTATTTGTTTGTGTGTCCATGGTTATTTGAATGCAGTGGAGTCACAGGAACTGATGGGAAGGGATGTAACCACAGACTGACAGGAAGGTCGAAAACGTGGAGGTCACAAAATACTAGTAGTCTCCTTGCAGGTTGGGAGGAAATGGCAATGGAGTCCGCGATCGCGAGAAATCCATAATGATAAATGACACAAGACATTTAAAAGAACTCTAAAAGGTCCATGGAGGCGTGAAACCTTCGATTTCGTATTTTGCTTCCGCAAACATGGTTAATATGCTAATTTTAGTGGCTTTCCCACTTTCCGGTATGTCTCACGGACTTTCCAACTCAATTGCCTGATACCCTGTAGTAGAACAAGATTCAGTTTTCAAAGTTGACTTTCGGGCTGACGGCAGCCAAGACTCCATCAACCAATCAGCAGTCTTACATAACCTCATCCTAGCTTAGACGTACTTGTATGATACTCAATAAACGAACTTCGTCATCGGGTGTTTCTCTTTAATGACAAAGAGTCTGAAGGCGCCTTGGCTTATCCTTAAAGACGTGAAGGGAGTATAATCCTCTTCTTCGGGTCACGAGTCTACTTATACAGGTAAGAGCTGTACATATTGGATTAGTGGATGTCACGGATGGATAGAGCACGTACACCAGTTCACCGGGTTCAAACTCGTCTGTTTAATAGGAGCTGTGTACAGACTCCCTGAGGTGCGGGCTTTAACAAAAAAATTGGATAGTATTTTCAGAGGATTCGTGATTTTCTCGTAACTATATGAAATAACAAGACATCGAGGGTTTCAAGCCTTCAACACAACCTTCTTGCACGGATAGATACTCGTATTTAAATGAAGAAGGCTTTAAACGAAGGTTGCATATTCTGAGGTATGCTACATCCGTGGACTCTGTAGGTCTCGCCCATAGTTCAGCCTGGGTCCCAGGTTGCAGTTCTACACTATAACTGTGGTCTTGTTCTTGCATTATTTAAAAAAAAATTCTAGTATGTCGATCGAGTTTACGATGAGAAAGACTGAAAGACATTCCTCATATCCTAGCCATATGTTCTCAAAAGAAAATCTGCAGTAAACATTGTTTTATGAAATATGGGCATTTCAAATGACTTTCACCAAAGGGATGCCTTCAAATATACGTAACTAGTCGTAAGCACAGTTTTAGGAGCCTTTTAGGCTTTTTTAATAGCATTTAGTCGACGTTGTGTGGTGCGTTGGTTACTAGTGACGTCATTAGTCCACGTTATTTGCGTCCACGAATTTCATTCAAGGGTATGAGGAAATGTTGATGTAATGACACGCCCCCCCCCATGAGTGCTGATAAAACACAGAACTCTTCATTTACAAATCAATGGGTTTATCTTCTTCATCTCACGACGTGATAGTTCCTTTGAATCTGAGAGATTGTGTTGACTCTAAAGGACTAGGCCCTGTCTCCAGTGTGTAACTACATGGAATTGCAATTCTTTTTCATGTCGTTACAGATACATACACGCGGGACCTGTGGCGCCAGAATGATCCGTGTTATCAGAGGAATGTTATCACTGTCGAGCCTCTGTGGAGGCATTCCTGGTATGTAACAAGCACTACTGTAGCTGTAGGAGTGGCCGCTGGAAGTATTGTTTTGAGTGGCTGAGTGGTGGATTTGTCTCTGTCTGTCCTACATGTAATAGTTTTAGTTGCATGGTGGGTGGGAAGTGATTTTGACTATTGATTGGTAGGAAGGTCAAGTTGATGGTGGCCCAGCTTGCGCCGGTGGGTGCCATTGGTGGTATGAGGAATACCCGATTAACTTACGTTATACAATCCCCTCTACAGTTTCAACTTCACTGAAAGCCAGAGATTTGTTGCCTGGGTGCCATCTCTGCCGGCTCCTACTGACGCTGGCAAAGGCAAATTAAGGCAAGAACGTTATATAATATTGGCTAGTGGCCATTGTTTTAGGGAGCTACATTGCATTACGCATTGAGTGCGTGATGTTATGAACGGAAAAGCAGATCCCCTGACAGGCCGTTATTTTTGTGCACTTATAACGCCTATATATTCGTGAACCTTTCCGAAATTCTGCCATGGCCTTTATTGTCAGGAAACGCCTGTGGGCTCTCCTTTCATGCTATAGTTCATAGCGGCCAGGCCCTTTGGTAATAAAGCATTGGGGTCTGCATGCGGCCAGCAAGATTACCAGATTGCTTTCAGATGTCCGTTGAGTTACCGCCTCCTCAATTCCGGTACCGCCTAGGGTGAAATCATCACACGGAATGTACCATCCATTAGGCACAGGTCGGTAGGCGTTTTTTTCTGTAGGCATCTCTTTCCCTCTTGTGATCCTACAAATACAAGAAAGAGAGAAAGAGAGAGAGAGAGTCGCTACATTATAAGCTAGCTGTCGGTGTGTTATTATATGGCTATTAAACTTCTGTCGTGGTTTATGTCTGTATTACCTCCCGAGTGAAGGGGCATCACTCTTTTCCTCCGGAGAGGCTTGGGGTGAGACCGTGCCGTTTAGGAGTCGTAAACTATGTTTAGCTACCGTTGACAACCTCATTGTGAGCCTAACTAATTTTACTGCACAACCAAAGAAAGTAGGTTTAGCTTTCTCATATACCTAACACAGCAGAGTAGTATTTATAGCCCAATGTGCGACCAAAGAACCACTTCTGGGCACAGAACTAAAGTTGGTGGGAGATATGTGTGACTATGATAGATAATAGCAGTGAACGTTGTGAAGGCTTGTGGACTGTATTCGGGAGGGGAGGGAAACAACATAGAGAAAACTTGGTAATTTTGCACTCCGCGGAAAGAAGGTTTTGCTGTAGACGGACATAGAGACTGGTATTTGGACAGCGTAGTTATGTAAGCAAGAAGAGAACCTAGTGGTACACTGAAAAGCTGTTGGAACAAGAGACGAGTGTCCATGGAAACAGCGGCCATGAAAGTGTATGCAGAGGGGAGACAAAGAGAAGACGTTTACAGTCCAAGCACACAATCACCCTGCCGTTTAGAGACGGCACATCTTCAACTTCATATGATCTTCTGTTTATCCTATGACTCGATGAAACCAAACCAAACTAATCTATACAATCGCCATGAGCCGTTATCTGTGCACAAGCACACACACACACAAATTACCTCTCATGTTCAAGGCCAATCGTTTGCGGGGATCGTTAGCAATGTGTCGCCATCGCTTACCAGGAGGACCCGGAGATTGCCTCCCCGTCAGGAAACCATTTACCGGTGAACCACCCAGACATGGCCGGAGAATTTTAAACAGATCCCCCAGCGCTGGTCTGGATACACACAGAAACAAAAACAAAATGTTTCATTTATTAAGTAGCAGGTTATGATGGTATATAAACGTTTATAAAGAGACCCTGGGGTTTACTTTTTGGTCAATTTGGGGGGGGGGGTCTGCATTCAAGATGACGCCAAGATTGACATATTCAGAGTTGACATGGGGGAATTCAGGAAGCTAAGGACTGCATGAGCGATACTCCAACCTGCACAGTTTCTGTCCTAGTCCCAAATACTGAACACGTCATACAATCTCTTCGGCTGTTCCAATGAACTCACGAAGTCCCCAAATTCTTCTCAGAAGACTGAAATCTCAGATTTCTTGTTAAGACTATATGATTAGTTTTCGTACAATATTGACAGTGCACAGAACAGATGACCCAATTATGAGTTTCAGGACAATCAGTCATCGTACAATCTGTTCCCAGTTGACTATTAATCCATTATGACATAGTTTCTCCGGCTCTGGTTATGGGCTTTATGTCAAGACAACCACCGGTAAGGATCAAAGACAGACTTTTCGGTACCAGGACAGCTGAATCTTGTACGACACCTGCACGACTAACCCATGATTTACCTCAGTTTGTATTCGTAAGATGATCGTGCAAGGTGTGTGCCCTTACAGGAAACAGGAGATATGTGACTAAAGTTGGTGCGATGTTTTACCACCATGAAAGTTGATCTATATCTACTCCCCTGTAGAGGGAGCCAGGTTCATTGCCCTGAGATTACACAGAGACCGCGGCACTGCAGCCCGTAAGTCAGATAAGGCCCTCCTCCAGATAAGGACATTACATAGTCATCCCCTGTGTCCGACCAAGCCGTGAGGAGTTCAATGCTCTCAGATATACCGTCTGGTGATGAATACGTCCGGCGGCCCCTTCATGTAAAGTATGTCTTCTAAAGCCTTTAGAATCCGTACACATATATTTCTAGCTTTGACTATCCTGATGAAGGAAGATAGTATCACATCAAACATACACATTTGTACATACATGTTGAAGTGAGAACAAATCATGACTTGAATAAAGTTGAGTCCATACAGGTAAGGTAGGCCTCATTTCTACTAGGCTACAACCGCTGAGCGACCAACGATTTTACAGATCGCTTAACGAATTCCATACATAAAGAATTTTCTTTTACCTTTTGTGTGTTTTATTGTCTTTCAAGTCATACCTTTACATATTGCATCATTATCCTGAAATCAAAGGGCACACAAATTTTGGTCGCTGAGCGGTCGCTCAGAGATCTCATCCTCTAGTGGAAAGGAGGCCTAATGAAAGTGTAGGAGCCGATGTTACCTTGCCTGTATGGATTCAAGTGGTGATTTGCCCACACTCGTATGTACAAATGTTGCCGTTCGTTTGATGTGATTCCATCTTCATCCATCAGGATATGCAAAGCTACATATTTCTATACGGATGTTGTTTTCCATTGCAGATTCATTCGTCATGCACTCTAAATGCGGCGTCTTTTGGTCTAGAATGATGCGTTTGGTTTCTTTATTCGTGGCTCTGGGCGTAAGCGAGTCCCGAACCGCGCGACGTCGTCCATTACCCAGTGCTTGTTGAGTCCATTATCCAATTTCCCAGTAGTCCTTCGGAAGCTTTCCATTGGGTTTTTCCACGGAGCAGCAGACAGTCCTATTTCCCCCGGCTTCTCTGGAGTATTGATGTCAATGGAACTCTCCGCACAACCGTTCAATTAGATAGAGGAAACGACGAAATCCCACTTCTTATTCCACCATTCAGAGCTTTTCTGAGTAGCACTGGATTTTCTTTAACTCTTTAACTCACATCGTTACACTGTCCAAATACCAGTCCCTAAGTCCTTCTACAGCAATAGCTTCTTTCCATGGAGTGCAGAAATATGGAACTCTCTCCCTGACAAGAGTATTGCCCGCCGAATGCAACCAAGAATTTCTCTGCATTATTCATTACCTCTCTATGCATTTTTCCAGTAGCTTCTGGGACATAACTTCCTGTGTCTGACCTTTCGTGGTCAATAGTCAATTAATCCCCCATCCACGTGGGGTCATTTAACTTGACTACGGACACACAAGCAAACACATAGGCAAACACACACACACACACGGTGGATAAAATCACCATATATGTTATCGACTGATGCAGGCTCTATCATTGCTACTTCCCGACAGTAGGCGTTGCCGAGACGCACGAAAAATATCGTGAAACACGGCTGCAATTGGAAACGTCCTTGCGCAACTTATCATTACTCAAAATTGCGCTCGGAATGATTATAGTGAAAATCAGCGGCTCAGCATATATGTATTCCCCGAGGTTGAGCCATGCGATTTAGACTAATGGTACTACAATCATCCGCTGGAGAATGGTTGGGAATCGTTAAAATCTTCGTGATGAAATTGCCTTCTCGAGTGTTAAATGTTTGCATTGACAAAAGACATGTATGATTAAGTGCTGAAAACAACCTCTTGAGCATTGAAGTGCGTCAGTCAATGATCAATCGGTACTTATTTATCACTGGAAAACTTGAAAAGTAGCAGGAAGATCCAGATATTTCTAGGAGCCAATACTTTTGAAGTAGTGTACTTATGATCTCTGAAACGATTTCTTGTGCGTTTACGTCACCCACGCCAATCACATTCAGTTTCTACAGACCAGTTTCGAACCTATGAAATGGAAGAAACTAATGGAAAGATTAACTTCCAGTGAAAGTTAATCTGTGACATTAAGTAACGTTCATGATTTAAAGCGCTACATGTGTACATCAACTTAAAGTAAAGTTTACTCAAGTGTTTACCAGTAAACTGTCGCTTAGTTCTCTGACTTGGTTCAAGTTGGAATGACCCGAAGCACGAGTCAGGTGACATGGGTGGAAGTGTGACGTCAGCAGCGGGTCAAAGGTGCCCGGAAGTTGGTATCGGCCCCCGGACCCCGTACGTTCCGCGTGAGGGATGGTCTATGTGACACACACATATGGCCTATTTCACTCGTCTTATGCTGAGCTCACATTTCCAAACCGGGGCCCGGTCGGGCTGTTTCGATTAACGAAAAATCAACAATTATATCAATAATATACGCAAATAGTTCGCATAATGAATTTTTTGTGCTTTGTTGTCTTATATGTCATACTTTTCGTTCCATAAGACTGCCCGGCCGGGCCACGATTTGAAAATGTGACCTCAGCATAAGGAAGTGGTATAATTCTGCTCTGTGTTCATGTTTAACTTTTATATTCATTATTTCGACTTTAACATTCTAGTAGAGCGTGGGTGTACCTTGCAGTGATTCGTTATCAATATTTCATACTTGTATGCTTCAGTAACCATACCGAAGAGTAAACCATACCAAGCACCTGTTTGATGTTAATGTATCCAGATATATGCGCCACCATGAAAATAGCACTCATTAAGCCCTGTTCATACATGAACAATGATACAAGCTTATCTCACTGTAATTACAGTACTCTTACTTTCGGTACGTTTATCGTCTTCCGTTGTAATTGAAACCTTTACGGTGTAGATCTTGCGCAAAGCACAAAATTAAGATAAAGCACCGTCTGATTACCCCAAGAAGACACGTGAGCGGTATATTATGAGCGGCAAGTGCACCGGGCTTTCCCCTGCTTCTTCCTTGCCTAATCTATAATGTAAGAAAACAAATTGAGGATTTCATACCATAAGTATTTGAAATGGTTGTAAATTGTTCTTGTTTTATTCATTATTGTGGATTTCTCACTTATTCTGTATGTGCAGTTTCCCACTTCGCCCCATAAGACAACAGACACGAATATAGCAGGAAATTGCAGACAGGAAAATGAGGTGACCTTTGACAACTTATACGTAATACGCCTCCTCACAGCCTGCAGGAGACCATTTTACCTCCAATTCGACCTTCCCATCAGTCTTTGGTTACATCATTTCACCCTCGCTTCCTGTTCCTGTGACTCTACTGCATTCAAATACCGTATGATGTACTTGTTGGTTCACGCGAAATTAGTACTTTCCACTACAGGCTGTGACCGCTGAGCGACAAAATATTTGCCAGAACGTTCAACGAGTCCATAGATAAACATCGAATTTGTTACTTTTTGTGTTTCTTTTTCTTTTATGATATACTTTTGCATGTGCATCATATTTCATTTTTAAAATATCATAGAAATCCAATTTTGGTCACTCAGTGGAAGGGAATGTGTCGTCACGCATACTGTATAAAGAAATATGAGAACTCTGCAACGATGAAGGGAAATGTTTTATTTATGACATGAGTGAAGGATTATAAAGTATGGGAAAAGCAATCAGTGACAAGATGTGAAAAACAGTTTCCGGTGTGGCACTTATGCAACAGAATAGCCAGCAAAAATTTATACAGGAGAGTTGCGGAAATATGGCACATCAAAAACTCACCTACACATCCCCAGACACATCCCAGGCCTTCCGCTGATGTACAACACGACGCTTCGTGTACGGTAATAATCCTTCCTGTTACTTAATCACGGTACTTGTTACACAACGGGGAAACTTGAATCGTGCCGGTAGTCGTAAAGTACAACACCTAACCTATTATCAGCTGAAATTGCACTTCAATTGTAAGTGCCGATAATTCTAAGAGTGCACAGCAAGTCGTGCGAGAATTGCCGTTGCAATTTTCTCTTCGCTGTTGAATCATGTTATTAGTGCAATGGTACGGGCTGGGGTGTTAGAGGATACTTTCTGATCGCTGTGTCTCTCTGGAAACTGTCTTATCTTGCTTGAAATGTTGTTTGTTTAACACTCAGACGAAGTGTACTTTTTTTAAAATACACACCGAAGTTCTGGTGGTTTAGAAGACCTGTGGATCATTTCAAATACGTATAACATCGGGCGCCATGGTTACAGTCGCAGTACAATCGTCGTACGATTGTCACGGGATTGCAAACAAATTATTCTTTGGCATGTCGTGTATATGTCGTACAAAATGCACTTGTCTCCTTACGGAAAGACTGTCTTGGATTCTTATCGGCGGGAGGTTCTGTCACAGCCTGGTTGAGAAATCTGCGATCTCAAAATCTTACGACGGCTTACGACGAATGTGACCGCGTTGATACTGTCACATTTCAAATTCAACACCTTGACAGGGAAGACAGGTTTCCGAGGCGGGAGGCGTTTATTTATGATCCTTTCCCTAATACCAATACACACAGCTTTACTTATCATGGATCAGTGATTTAGCTCAGTGTGCCCCAAAGCGTCCTGTAAAACACATAAACGCCAAGTTCTAAGCCACCGTTGTATATCTCCTGTCACGGACAGACACCACTCTCCTCTCAAAGTTGATACAGCCATGCAGGCGCGACGGGCTTGAAGTGATTTCGGCGGCACACATGGGCCAACTAACATTTTATAATCCCATAGGGATCACAGTTTAACGATGGAGCGTTTGAGAAGAGCGTGTGCTTGGTAGATAGAGCGAAAGTTAGCAATATAAAAGTAAGAATAGGCTACAAATGATTTCAATATGCATTCAAGGGCTTCTAGGAACCGGTATACGATTACTCAAATAAGACTCGATTGCACATTATTTTAGCTGAAATACTACCTTCGGCTGTTAATAACTTTATTCTTTAGTACGCCGTACGTGCAATTGTCGTAAGGAAAACTGCTTACTACTTAGAATTCATGTTACTGCTCTGGTTCAAAATGATGTGTTTTGGGTTTAGTTCCATTGGATTTCTACTTTCAAGAAAAATTGACCGAGAAAAGACCATGTTTCAGGTTTGCGCCAGAGTCAGTAGTGTAACGATTGGTTTCGACCAACATCGCTTTGTGTGGACGGAGCAGATTTCGTGTCTGTCGCCCGCGGGATGCATAATTGGACGCTTTCGTCGTGAATCCATACTTGATGGTGCAGTCAGTTGTAAGATTTGTATGGTAGGCTTTTACGGGGATTCCAAGTATTTGCCAGTTTTAATGTCGGATTTGAACGGCGCGGCAGTTTGATAAGACCTGCATGTAGCGGTATTAACGTGTCAGACGTCAGCACCAAACATCAGTGAACAGTAAAGCCGGCAACATATGGAGAGCCAAAATCAGAAATCCAAGATCTAATGCCTCTGTGAAATATTCTTGAGAATTCCTCGTTGTCTTTATTATTGTGAACTTTTCGCTGATTGTGTCGAAAGCGTTTTCAAACTGGCAACAGACGGTATGTACTAGCAGGAAATTGACAAAAATGGAACCTTTTTTGGGACCTTTGGTCTAAATTCCTGTCAGTGTCGCCAATGCAAAACTAGGGAAACGCCAGCAAAATCACACATGCAAACAAACGGGAAAAATCCATTCAGGGAGATAACAACTAACTACCTTCCAATAACAGGTGTTACCGAATGATCGATTTAGAGACTACCTGTTGCTGAACTTTTGATGGTGACGTTTCTCTGGGAATGAGCAATATTTTTATCTTACAGCATACTGTGATAATATAATATCAGCTGAAGGTCAACTTTGACCAGTTTTTTACCAAATAGAACGAATGTAACACAAACCTAGTATGTACTACCTTTTTCGTCCTTTTTGGATAAATACGTGTCAATGCGACCCTAATATTACACAGAAACGCAAACACACACATATGCACACTGAACTTCATGAAGCTATGAAATATATTCTAGTTTATTTCTTGTCACCGGATTCCGTGATCTCGAATAAAGACCTGTTGTCAAGACCACAGACTGTGCATTACGTAATACTGTCACGTACGTGTACATAGCGTTTCAGATCATCCGTACTTTGCAGCAATATCTTCTGGGAATCCGCTAAAGCATTTCTTTTGGCAAACCCTTTCTTTTATTACCTCCGGATGTAGTTGGTTAGGTTTCCACAGTCTTATATGATGTATGCTGTGACAACCGATACAGATCCGCCTGCACAATTCAAGTGTGTCACTGGCTTCCAAATCAGACGTCAAAAACGTGACTTATAACACATCACGACAACGAAAAACACGGTTCTATATTGGTTTGCTTATACATGGAGCTTTGCATACGGCTAGCCGATGAATATACGCATGGTCTAACACAATTAGGAGAACTTTGAGGTAAGTAGTAGCCTTTAACAGAGCCGTGCTACAACAGTCATATCGCTAGAGTATATTTATTCTGAGAGGACAGACGGGTTCTGTCAGACGATAGTTTCTTCTATAGGGAACGCCAACACGCCACCGCCGTTACACGCCGAGTACACGTCGGGAAGTTCATTGGGTTCTTCTTTTTCAGTCCCTTTCAGGCACGTGGGTCCCCTGGCGCACGTCTTTCGGGCCCTGTCCCATCTTTCTCTTACTATCTTTCTTTTTCTTCTCCATTTAGAGCACTTCTTTGTCAGACAGAACGTCACGAAAACTACTACTCCAAGCGACAAGACGGAGGACACTGAAGCTATGATGTACTTTCTGTAAAGGTTGATAATGCTACCACCCCTGCTGCCCGACACTGAGGCGTTTTTGATGTTTATCGTTGTTGGCTCCGTCCTTCTGTTGTCCGCACTGTCCCGTGTAGGAGCCGGAAGCGGGATCGATTTTTGGTCGCTCTGGAGATCCATTTCGTCCTGTGTGTTGAAGATCCTGGAATCGACGGTGCATATCCTCGGGTCAAGGCGATCGTCCAGCGCGTCCTCCTCCACTGGCATTTCCGTGGCAGAAGCGATGGGGAGGATACTTCCCGTGACGTTCAGTATGGTGTCGAGTGTGGTAATACCTGCCTGGTTTTTGGCCACGCAACGGTACATCCCAGCGTCGGCCGTGGACGTGTTGGTAATGTTCAAGGTGTTGTCGTGTGTCAACTTGATCCTGACCCTGAATGAACCCCGTTTGACTTTGGTGCCGTTGGGAGTGATCCAGCCGACGTTCGCCTCACGACTGGCCCTGCACCGCAAGGTGGCGGTCTGACCAGTGCTCACATTCACACTGACTTTTGGTTCCATTATTTTCGGTGGAAGACACTTCAGTTTGTCCAGAGGGGCTTCACATAATAAACTGTTTTGCAAGGACGAGGGATATGTACACATCCCGCACAAATCTCGTTCCTTCTCTCGTATGTTCTCACGTGACCATCGAGCTAGCCACGTGATCTCGCAAGTGCAACGCCATTGGTTGTCTCTCAGGTTGACCTTAGTAATAGAGGTCATTCCAGAAAATAAGCCAAACGGAAGGGTCTTCAGCGAGTTATTAGAAAGATTCAGTTCAGATAAAGCTGTAAGATCGTCGAAAGAATTCTGTTCAATTTGAGTTAGTCTATTTGAAGACAAAACCAGTATCCTAAGATGAGTAAGTCCTTGGAAACTGCTTGCAGCAATGAAGGTCAAATTGTTTTGAGAAAGATCCAGCTTCTCCAGTCCGTACAGATATTGCATGTAAGGCACAGCCATGAGGTTGGAGCCGACCATGTTCAGATTGATCAGTCTGTGTAACCCTGCGAATGTTTTCCTCGAGAGCGCTCTGAGATGCGTCAGTCTTTCCAAATCGAGAGATCTCAGAAATGGAATCGGAGAGAATGCCTCCTTTCCGATGCAGACAATTGGGTTTTTACTCAACAAAAGAGTTCTCAGATTCCTCAAACCCGTGAACAGTGAGGATGACACAGAAGTCAACATATTCACAGATAGATTCAGCGTTTCAAGCCTGAGGAGTCCTACGAACGTATCGTCTGCAATGTTGTTGATTTTGTTCGCGCTCAGATCTAACGTCTTCAAATCGTGCAGGCGGCGGAAGGGTCCCGGATGGAGTCTGGCTAAGAGATTCCCCCGTAAGTTGAGGGTGTTGGCGCCCACAGGAACCCCGTCGGGAATGTACGTCAGACCGTTGTTGTTACAGGAGACGGTGTGGTCGGGGTTGTTATAGGTCCCGCCACAAGAGCACGACTTTGGACACGGCAGCAGTTCCACGGATCTCCACAAGACAGCCAACAACACCACACGGACCGTGCTGTACGACTGGAAGGACAATTTGGACACCATTTTACACGTATTATACTTTTGCAGGTGGCGGTCAGATCACCAAGGTCAGATCCAGGTCATTTATGTGACAAAGGTTATACGTTGCAGTTTGTGTGCATCATCGTCAGTTTGTTTTGTGTTAAACCTTGGGTGTCCCGGCATGCATCACGTGTCTCTCCACCTCCACACGGCATCTAATGGTGTGCTATATCCTCATATGATCCAATTACTATTCTGCTTGATCATTGGGCGTCAAAAGTTTCACCAAAATGTATTAGGTCAGACAAGCAGTCCTGCCTGTCTCTTCAGTATTCAGCGTCGCCCTGCTATGTCCTTGATGACCGGATTATATTTGTCCTTGATGTTGGTGTGGCTGCGTCCACGTTAATATCAGAACATATTGCAAATTACGCACGCAGCATTCCTGCCCGTCCCTCTTGTCCATCCATCTCTGTGCGGGGCTGCACCAAAGGTTGTCTGTCTTCTAATAATGATGGCCTTCACGCCTGGCTGTTTTCTTATCAACGACCAGGAGCATCTATCTCAGTTTCACGTCTGTTCCCCGGAGGTAGCTGCCACCGTGCAGTCCCGTCCGACGCCGTGATGGAGCGAGGAGAAAGCACCAGGCCTCCGGCTGGAACTGTTATTCTGGAACGAGACGATAAAGTATTGTCAGTTTCTCGACGGAGAAATAGCACTTTCCATCTGCCTGGTGAAAGCTGGGTGTCAAAAGGTACATTTCGTATTCCGTAATGGTCTCAAACGTTCGCATGCCATGTCAAAACGATTATATTTCCTTCATTTTTTTTTCAAAAATAAGGGGCACAATTTTTTAATATTATTCAAAAGACAAAGTGACGCTGCCCTCAGATTGACCAATTTATTTTGCCAGCGCCACAAGTGGCTCAATTGTGAACCAGAAATGAAAAGGAACCCGGCTCTCGTTCAAGCCATGGTGTATTTTCCATTAGTAGTGCCTGCAGCATATATTAAACCAACACTTTAAACCCTGTTTACAACCCAACAACGATAACAGAACTGATATCGTTCTGAAACGTAGAGCGAATCTGCACGACTGTCTCCACCCATAAATGGCAAGGCCAAAAGTATTATTTTGCAAGCAAAGAGCCCTGTAACGGAATTAAAAAAAAAACTCAATACAAGAAGGATGGAGTATGCGATCAGTAGTGAATCTATGTAATACCTCACGAGCTATGTAACAATATACGTCACTTCTGGTATCAGGAAGAAAATTGGACCACACTTCATCCAGGGTTATCGGGCTGGAAATAAAACGCTACATTATAGGCGAGGCCCTGCTGTGTGGTCTGAGTAAATTGTGGAGCAAAGCTGAGCTATCACTCAAAACCAGCCGACTTTATACGAGCCTAAGAACCGAGAGACAGACGGTGCGGAGTAAATAGACAGGCAGATTGGCCATGTTTTCTCAGGCTTACTCCGGCCGTGGTGCTGAAATCGCAGTGGTTCTGTGAAGGAAGCACTCCGTCATCATCAGAGGTCGTTTCCACCTGTGGTGTGTTGATATGAACATATCTGACAGTCTGAGGGGGAGTTTCAACTGAAGACTTATCCTACAAGCCAAACTGGTGAACATCATTATCATCTTTACAGCGTGCTGAATAATACACATGCTGTATTCAATGTCAAATGAAAATCATAGTGAAAAGGGCGGTGTATGATGCAGCAGAAGTATACTTACATTCACCTACATAGAACACATCCCTGGTACCCGTTGATGACGTATTATTGTTAAATAGACTAGGGATCTACAGCCAAGCAGAAGTAGTGCACCAAATATTCAACAATTACGACTTTCAGCATTACTGTCCTGCTACCTAAGCACTATGCGTTCCCATTTCCTCAAAATAAGTATGCATGAATGTGGAGCTAACGGTAACATAGTTAACCCAATTCCAAGTCATAAACGCATCGTAAAATAGTTTTCTGTGCCAGATCATCCCATGGTGCCTAATCAGGGAGCAACGTCCACATTCTATACGACCACCCTAGAGTCAGAACTTAACTAGCGCCACGTCTATTTCTGTATGTATTATGTTAATGTTGATTACCTCCAGGTACGGAGGTATTACTTTGGGTTTGTCTGTGGGTCTGCTTTCCCAACAGAGATGGTTGCAAGGAGAGTGGTTGGATATTTGGTTACTTGAATGACAGGGATATTAAGCCCGGATGGGAGTAAGTGGGTGGTATGAGGAGGAATTCAGGAAATAGTTGACTGCGTGTAATACCGTATGAAATCACGTCAAACATCTCCCATCCACATAGTTCTAATGCATTCACCAAAACCCACGACACTTCCCGGACGTCTGAAACCATCTCTTTCTTGTTGTTTTTGATATTCTGTCTTCATATTGATTTTTTAATGTGCACAATGAATGTGCGCAATTGTCTGTAACCAATAATCATAGTCACGTTACTGGCTCATATGCTGCAAGATCAATGCATTATATAGATGAACAAATGCCTGAATGAACAGACAAAAATACATATCATCGAGCTAATTTTCTGATCATGTCCGTGTATTGTATTGGAAGGGTGTGTATCCACAGTAATGAATAAAACAAGAAATTCACAAAAGCTGAAGGAGGTTTGAAAACTCCGATTTCTTGTTCCATATAAAGTTAACTGCACAGATTCTTGAGGCAATGCGCGCTCATGTAGTACAAAACAGGGCTACTGTTTTTTATGACTTAAATATCGGGGAACATCCAGAAACGTATTAGGAAATGCGTATTTTATATGACACCGGGAACGTTATATATTTTATACCAGCAACAGCTCTTTTGCCAAAATGACCTCTGTAACATTGTAAAAGGGAGCAGCGGCAGCTTCCGTTACCTTTTAAACCTCTGGGTGATTTAGGCCTAGGAAAAACGTCGTGTTTCCAGTTTACCGACCGACACTAGCAAAAGCCAACCGACCCTAGCCTTTTGTTGTAGGATGGGTTGACTGCTGGCAAGGCTATAAAGTTTTCGATCTGACATCTGAATTTCAGACCCTATGAAACTTCATTTCACTCACTTTTAGAAGCAAACTTTTGGATGAAATATTAGTTCCTTCCCACAAGCAAACAAAGAAACGGGTCCTTGAAACAGCCCTGGTTCTGATGCATTTCAGTTTTACATCTTAAAACTGCATCTAAACAAACAACAGAGACTCCCTACCGACCCGATTTTTTCCAGGATTGAAATCACAAACACAACACCAATAGTTCAGCGACACGCTAGAAATGGCATAGCTTATGCGACAGACACGAAGTCGTTACCGTAAGACCCACGTCACCGATAAAGCCCACAACATTCATTTTCCGGCGCGAGGAATCAGCCAAGATAACACAGGACCCTCGGGACACCTGTCCATTTGCCGCTCACGTTGATGGATACGCTAACTTTAATCATAACAATTTCCTTTTGTGCGGCGCCATTGATGTTGACAGGAGTTCCCGCAGTACATTCCCGTGCGCCTTTTGTTCTTCAATCCTATGGAAAGTAGTTTTGGTGCTATGTGTCACAGATTAAGTGTTACAAGGCGCATATAGGATCAGTTTTGTGGCTCCGGAAAGCAAAGAAACGGTGAGAATATAACTAGCCAGAAATGCGTCTTCCTGTGAGAGAGCCCGCTTATCATCCAATATTTCAAAGTCTCTTTCCAGTCACTACTGAGATACATGTAGCTATCGACCAATTTTCTTTGCGTCTACCGAAATGTGATACAAATATCAGTTGCTGGTAAGGACTGTTATATTACGTTCCATTAGTATAAGGGCTATATCTTGTGCTAGGAATAGGCTCTCTAAAAGGAGGTTAAATCCAAGTCATGGACCCAACACTAGACTTTACATTTATGGCTGTGTGGCTATGAATGTTACAGTAAGTAGTTTTGCAACAGAGGTATCGGAGTTATGTGCAGTAGTAAAGCCTGGTTTGACGGCGCTAGGGTATATCTAGTGAAGATCTCTGACTAGATGCCGCTGTAGGAGGCAGAATATATGCATGTACAAAAAGTAATAGGCCATAACCTTGTGCATTTCCTTGTTCCCGGGAGGCCCAGTCGTCATATGCAGAAGGCATTATACGGCAGAACTATACATTCCCATTTCCACTTCCATCTGAAATATCATCAGATCTTTTGAGCGAAGGATAAGCGCACGGAACCATGATTTAAAGTGCATAAGCGCCAGGAAGATTGAATGGTTCTATGCAGCGATGTCTTCCCATAATTTACATGTAGTCTGCAAATCTTTGGCTTAGGTTTATTTTTCAATGAGTGCAGGTAAGTTCATACTCTCCAAGCAGAGGTGTGGGTTGTGGGGGTATTTTTAGCATGTTTTTAGGCTTTTTTATCGGGGTTTCTCAAAATACCCCCAAAACCCACACCTCTGCTTGGAGAGTAGTAAGTTCAGGCAACAGAGTGAACCTACATTTTCAATACAGCTGTATACGTAACAGTGGAAGTTTCTTGGAATGTTTGATCAGTTCAACATGAAAAGCGAAGATTTCATACCTCCGTGAGGTATTCAGAGTTGTTTTATTCATTAATGTGAATTTCATACTGATTCTGTCTGTCTGTGCATTTCCCACTCACCGGTAGGAGTCAGTGGGAGAAATTCAGGAAGTGGCATAATACCCGATGAATTACATCATACACTTGCAATATATTCAAGAAAACTCCAAACACTTCAAAACACTTGTGATCTTAAAGGTCATGAAAACGCAAAATACTGCCCGGATGCCTGAAACCTTCGATTTGCTATTGTCTGGTGCAAGCATTAGTCAGGACTATGGAGTGGCTCAACCCAAGTAGCAATGAAGTACCGCATTAACATGGACAGCTATAATACATTGAAAAGATTACACCTTCTCACTCGCTTTGAAATGTCAACGGAAACATTTCACACCGCGTATGTTCAAACTGCGAATGACTCAATCCGTCTTGACCAACGTTTCACTGATGTTTTGCTGGCAGGACGTCAGGAAGGATAGATGAGAAACGTTAGAGGAATACGGGCTTTATTTCCCTGTGAGATTTTAGGTCATCACACGGCTACGGTAATCAGTTGATGGAATCAAGGCGTCGCTTTCGAGCGTTCGGAAACGGTAGGCGTTTCTGGAAGACTCTTGTTGTACCCAGAACTGTACTTTATCCAGAACCATGCTCAGGAACGGTTCTGAACCGTACTTGGAGCAAATGTCAATGGGAAATCCTTTCTGAACGATATTTCTAATTATATCATTGTGTGATTGGTCCCATCCTCACCAAGCTATACCGACCAAACCCCTTTGACAATCAGCCAGGCTCGGTAGAGAATTTCTGGGTCTTCTCACAGTTCCCGTCTCATTTGTAAGGGATTTGACTTTCATTCAACACGGGAGACTATGAAATAGAATTCATGCCACAAAAGCTAAGCCTCTGCTCGTTGACTTTACAGTCGAAGGCTCGAGGGCAATAACAAGAAGGCGAGGGAAGCGTACTCTCACCTTTGTACTGCAAACCTCTATTTGTTACCTCCGGGACGGAAGTATTGTTTCGGGAGGCGCTGGTGTAATACATTGTACCTGAGGTGTAATACCGGGAGTGAGTTACGTCATACAATCGTATGAGTACAAATCCATTCCATGATTTAATTCAATCGGGTATTCCCCTTGACTATACAATGTATTTTCCTATACATTCCCGGATACCCAAAACAGCCACGAGTCCCGGAAACCTGAAGTCTCCGAATTCTTGTTAAATGGGTGGGAGGGAGACCGTGGGTTATGTATGAAGAGCAATCGCACCGAAAGGAATTTGGTAATTACGGAGTATGCAAGTTTTATGGCAGGAATCATTCCCCGTATCGCGGAGCCTAGATTTAGGGTCAAAGAAATCGTTTGTCTATTTTCAGAGCGGCCCGTTGCACTTGAACTACATAGATCTGTATCAGACTGCCGTTAGCGATCCGGTATTCATCCGCACAGTTCAAGACTTAGAGAGGTGTCAGAAGCCTTCACAGAGCTTTGTTTCATAATTACACCGCCTCGCCAGTCTACTCCTTCCAGGACAAAAACAACTCATGGAAAGGGATGAACTTCATCATTCTTGGCGTTTTAATGGCACGGTTACAAACGTCGTCGTACGATTTTGATATCGCAGGGTTAGGATTTTCAAGCAGGCTGACAGAGGCAACTGCCGACAAGGATATAAGACAATCTTTACCGTATATCAAGACAGCAGATTTTTGTACAACACATGCATGGCTGCCAAGAATTTGCGACAATTTGTGACATCGTACGATGTTCGTACGACAAATGTGACGGCCCTTAGACACATTGGTCTGTTTTTATTTCGTGCCTACGTTGCCAAGGTCCATTGATGTTTGAGTTTCAAGTTTACTCATGAATAAAGATATTTGAAATATTACTTTTAATTCGATGCAGTGATTAACTTCTTTTCATTAGGGGCCCGCTAAACCATTCAATCCATCACACATCTGTAGCTCTTATTGCAGTGATATTATGCTGCATGACGTATTTTCAATCGATAATGTTTCCCACCATGCAGGCAGGTACATAAACGGGGATATTCAAAATTGGCGTCGTCTATAATCCTGAAACTTAACAAAAGCAACATTTCCTACGTGGAAAGGGTTTATCTTTATTTTCCAACCAATTATTTATTTTATTCTGTCTTGTCAATTAGTGAGAGAATTAGTCTCCCATAAGCTGATTATGTAGCACTTTAGTGATTAAGAAAAGAGCGTCATGGCGTCTCAGAATAACGCACATGATTTCATGTTTTAGTTATATAATGATCCGTCTGACGTAATCTACTTGATTTGTTTTCCAATATACATTAATGTGTCAGCCAAGGTGAACATTTTCTAAGTAGACGGACTTACTAATTTTAGTAAGACGTTTACTTTCTTTATCTTTTCACCACATCCCATACGGTAAGAAGAAATCGGAGATTTCAGACTTGCTGTAACTGGCGTTTTTGTGACCTTAAATTTTCTGTTTTCTCGCCTTTTAACCTCCTGTACTTCTGCCTGGCAATCTTCCCCACCTACGGTCTGTAAACATACTCTCAATTTGTTAACTCCATTGCTTGTGTCTGACTTTTGAATTCCTGTAATTTTGCATGTCAATCTTTCTTTTTCCCACATGCTGTCGATGTACTCTGTCCGGACAAACAGACACACAAACCCACACCTCAGCCACCAAGAACAATACTTCTGGTCCCGGACGTGACAAACCGTTATTGGGGTACCTTTAAGTGCACAAGTAGCCTGATACAGCAATGTTTCACTGCTGTAAGCCCTAGTTGTCAGGCGACGGTAGATATTTCACCTGTGGTCATGTGGAGAACGTGATAACATATTGCATGTATGTTCCCTGTGAGAACACCTGGGATTATGAGTGTCAATATACAATCCGTTATTTTCTGCACAGTTGGCTCCCTCCGATTACTGTAAATTCATTCGCGGGACTTAATTAATTTCGCGGCAGAAAGAGGAGGGGGGCTAAAACAATTCTGTAGTACAGTATACAGTAGTAGGGATAAACATTTAAACTGTATATTCACGGTCACAGTGAAAGCCACGAAATGAAAACCACCGCGAACATGTTAAGGTTTACCGTACAGTGTAATTGTCTGCGCCACTCCCGCATCGTGATAATCCCCGGTGCAATTACCTTGACACTGAGTTATCTCATCAATTTGCAGCGGCCGGCTGATATCTCTATCTTTAGCCCGGTGAACTGTACGTCCGCTGCCAGTGGCGCAATAGTCCATTGAAAATTGATTCATATGCTTCCGGAAATCGAAGGTAACACGTTGATACTTATCTTTTTTTTCCTAAGGGTCCGGTAACCTTCTTCGTACGATTGCAGTCTGAAGGTATTCTTGGGGGTAGTCGTGCATAAGTCGTACATCAATCTTCAGCTGTCTTGTTACGGAAAAGGCTGCCATAGATCCTTGTCGGTAGTTGGTTTTGTGAAATCCTAGATCCTGCTTGAAAATTCTACATCAAAATCGTACGACGACCTACGATGGATGTGACCGCGCCGTAAACGACTTTTACGACGTTTGTATTTTATGGGCCTCTCCAATAGCCATTATTACAATTCCAGTCAACTTATTGGTTACGGCTTGATTCATGTTAAGATATTAGGCGTACAAAATGTTGAGATTATGAGATGTATATAGCTTGTAACATGAGCATAGAACCGTACCGTAAATAAACAGCGACGTAAAAAGCTGCACTACATCAAGTCCACTTGTGTTAAACGGGAAATAAACCCTGATGTCAGGAACAGTCATTTGTGAACCGACCACTTTGTGGAAAAACCTTATCACCGTGCCGCAGTGGCTGTTAAACTTTTGTGTCAACAAAACCTTCAAAACGGGCCTTCTGTTATAACGTTGCTTGCAAAATTGCAGTTAAGTTTGAATAGCTAAAAAGGTAACGATTTAAATGAGACATTCATCTTCACAGAGACATAGAAGTGATAACAGAGAAAAACCACGTCATGAAAACCGTAAGTTGTCTGCTTGAATTAGCCACAAATATACATAGCTTGTATGTAAAGGTCCGGCCACAGTCGTCGTAGCCGTAGGTCGTCGTACGATTTTGATGCCGTAAAATTTCCAATCATTCTGTGACAGAACCAACTGCCGACGATGATCTAAGACAGCTGAATTTGAAGGACTACGAGTAATCCGAGAAGCCTTCAGTTTCTGCAGGAATCTGAATTAGTCTAGATTGAATTGCAGTAATTGCGAATCTTAGAAATATTATAACAATGACATAACACCAAAATCGTGTGACAAACTTCAACTAATATGACCGCGCCGTAACCTGAAGTAAAGTGGCCGGAAAGTCGACATAGCCTGTCCGGGCTGTCCAGAAAAGTTACGGCAGCGCAACTTGAAGATGAAATGTACTGTAGTCATTTTGCCGCAGGGGGGCGACAGAGGACCTTACTGACGAGCCTATTTAACAGCGGGAGGATGGAATTTCAAACAGTAAACACGGGTAAAATGGCCCACCCCATGCCAAGGTGGGGACCATCAACCGCCGCGCGTTTCTAATCATACACATGAACCCGTGGACAGGTGCAGACCTAATGACATACAAGTGGCATTATGAGAGCTTAAGTGTTCACAAATTCCACAAAATGAGCTTGTTAGGTGCCATAAATAAGACTTTACGGGGCTCAGTTGACGTTTATTGCGTCAAGTGTGTAGCTCTATTGACAAGACCTTTGCTACCTGAATATTAAAGCCATTTCTCAAAAAGAAATTGTTTCCCGGTCAAAGGAAATGAAGAATGGATCATTTAATAATGAAGATAAGATTGTCTTGAAGCATGCGAGAGCTCAATAAAAACAACGGGATATGGATGTCGATAGGATCGATTGGCGAGAAATACTTTCCAACTATACGCAGTAATGCACATGTCAGCTGGGTAGGGTGGTGAAATATGGACCCGCAGTAGGCCGCAGGTACCCCGAGTTATCGGTGATACAGACCACTGATCTAAAATACACACACGTACACTGGATGGATGTCAGCCTCAAAGCACGATCAAGGGGCAATGAAAAAAGGAGGCGATGAACTTCCAGAGATGGGTTCACGTTGAATGAAACAGGTGTCCGCACAATGCACGGACATTTTTGAAATGCAACGGTAGACAAGGTCATGTGGCCTGTGGGGCCGTAGGGGCAGTGAGTCGATCTCTTTTACATCCCTAACCAAAGTCAGGTACCCATTTTACACCTGGGTGGAGTGAGGAAAGTGGTTCAAAGTACCTTTCCCACGGACACAACGTCTAGCCGGAAATTCCAGGATCCTCGTGTCTGCTAGACTCGGTCACTGGGCGCCACAGTCGAAATGCAGCTTACTCCAACTAAACCTTACAGCAATACAATCATGAAAACTACTTACGTGTGTATGCCATTGTTGGAGAACTGTTGAAATGAGCGCCAGGCTTCCCTGTGAGTCGGAGCCATGACGACAGATGGATGTAATAATGAAATCGCTCCCTGACTCAGCCCCAAACCCCACCCCGCGATACGCGGCATCCCTCTGATTAATATTTTCATTCATCAATGTAGTCTTGCACGGGGCCGCCGTGGATCAACAACTGATGAATAGATCCTTTAAATCAATAGCTTCTAAGCAATAAAGCAATGATAATTCCGCACATCCCAGCCTGGGGAACACGCAATAAGGGTCCTAGAATGAACCATCTGCCACCGTGTTCGAAAAACAATGGTTGGAGTTAAAGTCAGACCAAGTTAGAGTGGATACAAAAAGCTTTGCGGTATAACACAGTAGCTGGTCACAGGCAAAAACATTGCCTCTAAGTCTGACATATGGCTGGTGCATTTTCACATATTGCTTCTTTGTTAGAAGAATCGTCATTAATCGTTATGCATTAAATTCTGCCATACCTTATACATACGTGGATATGTACATGTAATAGCACTACGTAATGCAAAAAGAATAAAGCAACTGGCTAATTCCCCGATGAGGCAGACATTTTTCGGATAGTATCCACTATCTTTCATCAGTGACTGAGAATGAATATGTCTAACCTCCATCAATGTAGCATGCATACATTCTTCCAGCTGCTATTCTATGACTACTGCCACATAGTCGCAGCGCCGACCCACCTTGACCACTGTACGCACACTAGTCTTCTCCTATGAGATCGTAGGCCATCGCCGGCTGAACATCACACACCATACACCATACAATTCAAAGTCGCAATGCGGCAGATGATAGCCCAACAAATGTTACTCTTCTCAGAAGGAGAGGCAAGTAGTGTTCTTGGGCTGGAAGGCGCCGTTGACTAGGACTCTCAAGTCTTCCTCAGAAGACTGTTTGGTCCGTGTGCAGTCCGTCTTGTGTTGGGTTGCTCAGAAGCACCGTGTACTAATAGCCTGCACGCAAGGCGAATGCGCAGCTTCAACAAGGGCGCTCTCAATACAAATCGTCCTCATGTGATCTTACACAAAGGCGCGCGCCCAGCTACCAAGAAACTAGCGCCTACATGTAGGTTGCTTCTAAGTGGCGGTTTTCTCACTTTGTTTGAGTGCCACTACCGTAAATAGCATCCGGTTATTTCTATCACGCCAGCTGATTGATCCGGCGCTATCGAAGTCCTGTTGCCGTGACTTGAGTGGCCTATCATTTACTGCGATTCTCCTGGAAGGTTTGGCGTGAATTACAAACGAGTGTGCAGAGTTGAACCGATGCTATCGGTAGAATAATCGTGTAGAGAACCATCCAGGGCGGCGAGATGTGGCCCAACAGCTTCCCGGTAATGTCGCACACGGACAGAACGGCTTTAATGCTTCATCCGTTACAAACAGAACAAAAGAGTGGTCCATTTTCCTCCAAAGGGCCATTGTTAATTACGGACTGTTGGTGGCAAGATGCATGGTGATTTTGAGGTTTTCCCTTTTATGTTACGAAATGCTTTGACAGGAAGAACCAAGGCTGCCAACTTTTTCTAACTATTTCCGACATTTTGGTTTCGTAATATGTCACGTCCGTTAATCTCGAGGCAGATTTTCCCGTGGCAAAATTGTAACTGTCGCGGCCAAGACCTGGCCGCAGAAGTTGATTGGGCCGGCTATCAGGAAATGGTACATATCGCATAGAGGAAGGTCACAATCTTCCCAATCAACCTCTACTTGGAGAGTAACGTCGAGGATATATTAGAATGTCGCGCTACATTCTGTGACTGGAATTTATGAATATATAATAGACCGTCCCATCACACCGGCGCCACGAAACCAGCTCTTTTAGCGCTCTTAAAGCTTGCATAAAGGTTCGTTTTGCCACTTTTACGCAATATCTACGCAGATTCTTTACGCAATATTTACATGTTCTCAAATAGTTACAACAACACCTTACCAACAACACTGCACAGCACCTTACAAATCTTTACGGATACATGCTTAAACATCTAATTTCTTGTGGTGTAACGTTAGTTTGGATGTAATTTCTACTCCGTCAAACGAAGGGCCCACCTCCACCGGCCTTTAATGTTTGTAAATGTGTATCCATCATGTCCTCGCTGAATCAGCTTTAAGTTAGTCGATAGGTAAATGGTGCGATGTCACCTTGGTCAAATTTGTTTCCGTCGTGCAAATGGTTTGATCGTTGGTGCTTCATGTATACGTAACAAGTTCAAGAATTTCTGATTCCCGACGTTCTCCAAGATTGGGTTTCAAATTCCTGCCCCAACGGATTCCGACCTATTTCCCAATCCAGACCGTGGTGACTGACACACATATAAACGTGCATCTCACTGCACGGTCGTCCTACGATTTTGATGTCGTAGAATATTCAAGCAGGCTGTTGCAGAAGCAACCACCGACAAGGATCTTAGACTGTTCTTCCCGTAACAAGGAATCTATGGCACATGCGCATGCACGACTATCCCAAGACTTCCTTCAGTTTGCGATCGCACATACAACAATCGTACAGACGTATGGTACCAGGCCCTAAGGCTGTGTGACGTTAACTGACTAAGTTTGACAGGTATAGAACTTGTATACTCAACAGGAAAACCATTTCCGTGGCTAACTCTGGTCGTGCGTGTATTATTTAGCCGGGTTGCCAACAGTTTTCGCCACTAACTATCCCCCATTGATCTGTAGTGACAGATCGCCCAGAGGTCAGTACCAAAGATTGCTTCAAATAGATTTCACAATTACCTCCGATGCATTAAGCTTCATCCGCCAAGTTCCATGCAAAGGGTAGCCAATTTACGCCTCCTCGGATAAGACCCGTATGATATTGAAAACTGATTAAAACCATGGGAGTGTGTAACGTTGGTAGGATGAACAAAGTAAAGATGAATGAATGAGAAGATGGGTTGTGCGGGGATGTTTTCAATGGAATAAGGGTGATGTGTTTGGCTGACCTAGAAAATCAGTGACTTGAGTAGTATGGTGTGGGGAAGGGCAAACTAACATAACAGTTACCGAATAACAAAAACTAATAGCACTAACCCTTACTTCAGCAATGATCTCTAAGTCATTGCAGGTCTTCAGATTGTCCATGAATAATTGCATGTCTATACAATTGTATGACCCTGTGATTTAATCGGGTATTACGCTTCTTCATGAATCCCTCTAAAACTGACAGACAGATCCACAAACACGTACCCTAGAGTAAAATGGATATTACTTTATTCAAAATATGAAGGTCAGTTACGGCGTCTAACTACCACTTTAAGCTGTCATGACGATAAGGCAATCATCATTTCAATTATCAAGTCTCCTTCTTCCGGCCGAAAATGCCAACAGCCAGACATACCTTGCCAAATCTCCCGGTGACCAAGATCGGTTCTCCTACCATTCCCCGCCCTGTCCTCACTCACAACTCACGTTAACACCCCGCAATCACATTCTCAAATACCAACATCCCGTTTCATCATATTCAGGTTCATGTCCAACCCTGGTGATGTAGATTAGCAGGCAATATTTGTTTTTCCGTAATCCTGTAAGAGGATAGAAAACTGCAGTAGACATAATTGCCCTCTGTCTGAGCCCTAGGCGCCTTCGTTGTACTTTGTATGTCGAGAATCTGGATTACCAAGATATCTGAAAATCAGCTGGCCATGACCAGTTTCGAGAAAGTATCTTTGCTGCATTATCTTCACACACTCTTTCCACTAGCGACTGCGACCACTGAGCAACTAAATATTTGAAAGAATATCATTGACAAAGAACGATTTTTTTTACGTTTTGTGTATTTTGTCTTTTAAAGCACACTTTTGCACCGTACTTCCACTGTATTCCAATTAGAAAATCAAGTCTCACACGTATACAAAATTTAACTTTGTTTGCTCAATGGTCGCTCAGTTATCGCCGTCTAGTGGCTGTACTCTTTACAAAACACAAAACGCGTGACATCGATAGTATCCTGTCCCCGCAAGCCATCAACCGCCACGCCGCAGCGCCCCCCTCCCCCCGCTGTCAGTCAGCGGATACATCACGCCTGATTCCATCGCTTCCAACTGCCGGCCGAGCCCGCTCGTCATCCAGAAAGAAATTGAAATCCCGCACGTTTTGATGTGTTCTTGATTGAACAAAATGGTATCGATCGAACGTGGAAGGATGCATCCATGCCATTTCTAACCTGACAGGCGTGCATGATTTCAGAGATAGATGGCTAGTGTGGGAAGTTCTGATGATGACGTCTATTGCTACAGTCAGACAGGCCATCTTAGGCTGTCATGGTGATTAAATCTCATCAGCCGCGGGCAACAAACAGTCAAGATTCATACATTTCATATCTCTATATCGTTATTATACAATAAATGTGTATGATACCATATGTGACCGGGTCAGCTTATGACCACTGGCGATTGTTTCACTTTATGGTGATGTTGAGGAAAAGTTTGATGTTTTCATTTTGGATTCGGATAGCCATGTATGTTTCCTGCAAACTTCAGCTGTCTTGTTACGGAAATATCTGTCTGATATCCTTGTAGGCGACAGCCTACGACAAATGTGACCGCGCAGTTACTTCGTGTTTAATTGCATTTTGGGATAGTTTAAATCCTACACGTGGATGTGTATACAGTGGTTATGTAACTTCAAACCGTCATACTGGTGATAGCACATAATTTTAACTCTCTACGCATCCAGGTTTTCACGGGAAGTTTGAATCATTAGTAGCAGCCCAGACACGGGAACCGGCGCCGAAATAATTCACAAACACTCCGCACTCCCTCAATAGACCATTAATATGCTGAAGGCGATGTTTATCCGTAGTGCGCTAGCAATGAGAGTTAGGGGTTTAGATACATCTTAGACGAGGATCCTTGTTCATTAAAAACATTTTATCTTACAGCCAGTACCGACGGCTTGGTATTCTTTGTTGTAGTCGACCGCGATCAGAGAGGTCAATTGGAACTTTAGATGCTACAGTTGCTACATCCCTGGATACCAGGACGTTTTGTATAAAATTCAGATGATACACTAAAAATTCATCCACCGGAGTGGCTGAATATGTGATTCAGATACTTAACAATTTACAATGAAGGGTTGCTGTAGACAAGCGTGTTGTATTTCTATTCCATGGGATACGCAGATGTACAAGCAAAGGCTGATTGACCTTTTATCTTGATTGATATGGTAACTGGGATATGTCCTTTCCTTAGTTCATCGCCATTTCAAAGTACAAAGCACTTATTAGTTGTCAAAGTGTACAAGTACTCCAGTTTAGCCTAATGTCAAAATGCAACATGTTATTTCTTAGGCAATTCATACAAAAAATCGGGGATTTCAGATCTCCGGTTAGTGTTTTGCGTTCGTTAGTGTTAACCTATATTATGTACCTGAGGCTGGTGCTGCCGCCCCCTGCTGCTACAGACACCACTAATCAGACATAAATGTCAGCCCAATTTACCCAACTCGGATAAACTAGGAACGACACTATGTGAAACGCTAACTCATTGTGTTCCCCCTATGGCTAATGCCACGTCATGCAATGGTAGAATCAGGTACATAATCCCTTTACAAGAGTCGACCTCAGATGACGTATGGCGCCACCAGACTGGGGACAAAGCATGACGCTTTTCCTTTATCTTGTAGTGCAATGTGGCTTCGCTACGAGTCTTCTCGATAAGTGTGTTGGGTTCTTTTGCGTGCAGAGGTTCGGTGTTAGTAGCTTCCTCGTGCACCGGGCCGCCGGTTTTACGTCCCCATACGAAAGGACGATGCGGCTATTTTCAAGTCGTGTACAGACCCGGCTAGAACCTCGGCCGCTACCTAAAATATGCCTACTTTGACGGCGTTGATTCTAACATAAAATATTTTCATATATCCATTTTAATTCAAAGATGAATGTTGCAGCTATGGGATGCATTGCACACCAGTCAACCCAATTCAAATCGGAACACCAGTCCTTAACATAAGGTCTTACAGAAGTAGGAAAGCAACCAGCCCTTAGAATCCATCAGGAAGTAGGACCACGTTATATACAACCTCAAGATTTCCATAATTCATGGATAGACTTTAGGTCAGCTAAGTCACCTCCAATGGCTAAACCACCCCAAATCCCCCTGCCCGGCGGGCGGCGGAACGGGCTCTCCCGGGCAGGGCTCCTGAACCAGCGCCGGCAGACGAGCTGTGCAGCCCTCACAAAATTGGGTTCATTGCACCGTGTCAACTGGTAAAGTGATTAACATTTATAACAATACCCCGAGACTGAATCATTCAAAGATGCTATCTATATGTGTCTGGATGTTTTCAAGACCTCTCAGAGTCGATGTGGACTGCCAATGACTGGGGTAATCTTTCCCTTGAGGGCGGCTCTTTTCTCTGCTGAGTTTCCTTAAGATATGAACACCAATAGTCCATTACTGCTGTTAACACTGCTAAAGTCGTTAAGTACGTTTGTAACCCACTTTCACTCAAAGTTAAAGCTGTAATATTTAGGTGGCTTGAGGTTAGATACGTGATACTCAATTACCAGCACTGTAAACTCCTGTGAAAAACTCTGTTAAGCTGTCCACTTCATGCATAAAGTCTGCTCTGAGGTAAAGGTACTTACAGTTGTATGAGCCGTTTCCATTTGCAACGTTCGCGAAAACCCCCATCTTGATTTATCACTTATCAATAACATAAAAAACGATATGATTGTATTCGTCTATGTTTAATCAGGAAAGTACTTACTCAACACTTGCGTGGGAAATTTGTGTGTTCAAACTTGGCAATAGGCACAGAGATGTCAGGTAGCTTTTACCCTATGACCTACTATGTATTCTCCTGGATGTCTAAGCTTCACAAACGTATATTCTGAACTGAATTTTAACTTTTTTTTCAAATACGTTTTTTTAGAAATACCATATAACTAATGAGTTATCAAGATCATACCCGCCGGTCCTGGAAAATGACAAATGAACCATCAGCAGGTCAGGAGAGGCATCGGACAGACAGACATCAGTTTGGGGGCAACAATTGTACTAAAGTAAATGTTGTCTTTTGTTTCATCCGTGCTTCACAACTATCATAGATAAATCACTGTTACCATTTATAATTGAACAAAGGTGCATTCTATACATAAAACCTTTAGCCATTAATGGCATACCAAATCTTAGAACTACTATGTTTTTAATATGAAATGTAGTTGAAACAAGGAATTAGCGATGTAAACTTGAAAGTTTGAAACATGCAAACCAAGCACCTTTATCATATTCTCTGATCTATCAATGATCCTTTCGAAATTACCACAGCAAAACCATATCGTTTGGACAGACATATGCACTGATTTCCCATGGTACTATTACAGTCATTGTAGAATCCTCATCAGTAGTCTGTTTTCTTTCACCCAAAGCGGAATGCAATAGAGTGTGACAGAGCAAATCTTCTTCAGCTAGAGATTAAATCATTTAGCAGGGCTACATGTATGTAGGGTGCTGGTACCTGAACAGATGCATATATTAAAACGCGATTCCCATTTCGCGACCAAAAAGGGGAGCTGCTGCCGTAAACACAACATTTTTCCTGGGCCTAGCGATTTGATGAGGTAGCATCTTTTTGGTTAGAGCCACCGATCCACGTCCAGCGATGTAATACTGGATTTGTACGGGGTCGAGACACTAAGGCAGAGAACAATTTCCATGTACTTAAGTCGAGCAGAGCATAACGACTTGTCTCCTGAGCGGGTTTAGGACCGTTGAGGTTGGGAAGGTGAATGAACCCATGGTGAGCTGTCTGCTGATGATGTTAGGCGGCAATGGTTGGTTGTGGAAACCAATTATGGACTATAAGAGAATTAAATTACTAATCTTAGGGACTACTAATACGGATTCACAGGGGATCAATTGACTGTATTGAAGCCCAAATATTTGTATTTAAAGCCCAAATACGCTTGAGGAGAATACTGGTAACTGAAAATCAGCAATGCTGCTCATGCGAGTTGCAAAATGATCAAATACATATATGTCTTTGCTACGGAAGTGTGCTGTTGGGCCTTCCTGGTTCAATACGGACGTAGTTTGTGTTCAGTTTCTTGCATTTGTCTCTTGGTTAATGATTTACCATAAGTTACCTTTAACTTAGTTAGGAGAGAAACGTCATTTTTCATATCCGTGTGATGTAGCGCGTCTGTGACCGTTGCCTTCAAGTTGGCTTTAACCGTACCTGGTATGTAGGCAATAAATTGCCGTGTTCGGTTTGATCACAGCTGTAGTCCTGAGCAAGCCGAGCCGTGTATATGAATGGATCTAATTGGAAGGTTGGAATAGTGGTTTCCAATTGGAACAGACGACCAGGAATGGGCCATTTTTGGTCATCAAGGAAAACGAGAAGCCTCAACAGGGATGAAATATCGATGAGCCCTTTGAATGAATCAATGCACGTTGGGTGATTAGTCGCTACTTTGATACAATATGATGTGTCAGTCTGTCCTCTTTCATCATGTTACCCAGGTTCTGCAGGCAAATTGCATTGGTCGCCCCTACAGCAAAAAATGAGGTTTCTTTGGGTCACTCGTAGACATGCAGCTTGTTTTATGGGGATTAAAATGTCAGCCGTTTGAACAATCTCTGGGGAACTTGAAGTGTCATGGATTTTTCTTTGTTCTCATGACTTATTCATTGTATATCTTTGCCAGTTCTGTATATATTGTGTCGAGTGCGTCTGGTTTGCTGCGTAGGTACTTTCATTGATTTAATTTGGTGTTGGCGCTGGTACTAGGGCAGGTCATTAATCAAGACTCTTCTGTCTACCAGGTTTGTCAACAACAGACGTGCACCAAGTCACATCGCGTTAACATGGAGCGTTCCAATATCATATGGTCTGAACGATGTGAACTGAATAAGCGCAGCAAGTTTTTCTTTGCAAGTTTTTTTAATCATTTCCTTTATGTTGGATACAGTACAAGTACAAGCACATGCTACATGATACAAGTCAGATGGACACTATCGCTCATTGCGGTAACATCCTACGTCCAAACATTTACATTAGGTCACATACCTACATAAAGTTGTACACATATGCACAAATACGTCTGGTCTTGGTCAAGCAGATGATTCTTTAAAACGAAAGCAATTTTGGCATGATGTGAGCGGTAAACTTTGGCATCTCCCAAAAACTGTAGTCTATGGACTAAAAACACATTACATGGCCGATCAGTTTGTTAGAAGGGCAATATATCACCAACACATATGTATACACAGTCATTTATAATGCATAATTAGTCAACAAAATGCCCGCGGGGTTATTCAATCAATAAGCATACGTTCAGGCAAGTCATAAATCAAATTCCTCTTCATTAATCAGGATACATCGTAATTAAGATGACGCTCGCCCTTTGGAGGATATAATGCAGTAATTATGTGTACTTAGGTATATGTAATTTCATGACGAAATAGGGAAAATATGATTGTTGATCTAAGATATTAAAAAAACATACAAAGACAAACCACACACATACGAGTACACAACAGAAGTCAAATACTGAAAGTCATCATAAAGCAGTACTTGGTGAGGCCTAGGGAAACAGTTGCGCTTCCGATTTCAGTCCTAGAACAAGGTCTGTAGGTACGTACCTGCACGCGCACGGATTGTTTGCTTTAGATTCCGGCTGAGATCATACACGTGACAAATACTGTTTATCAAACTTGAAAAAGGCGGGTTTTGCTAAGGTCGGTTGGGAAACCGGAAACACTTATTTTTTTTCTTCCGCCCTGTGTGATCTGTGAGTTCTCCGCGTCTGACATGTGATGTGCTGGGAACATGAATCGCCGGTATGTTTTATCTAAAATAGCTTCCTGAACATCACAACGCAATCTGTCAGTGTTTAAAGGTTAGGGTTGAAACATAATCTGCCTTTACTGCTGTACCTGCACAAAATAAATGTTACTCTCAGATCAGTGGTTACGGCTGCTTAGTGGTTGAGTTTCGGGCCTTGTTGGAGGGCCCAGAAGTGGTACGGGCCATTTCTGATTTCAGGCCCTTTCAATGGTCGAACATTCACATAAGACCACAGCATGTACGTTTTATGGATGACATCCTCCGCGTTCTCCAAATCTAATGCGATAGAGCGAAAAAAATATGGCGGGCCAAAAAAGAAAACAAGATTCCTACATTTTAAAATTTTGACATCATAAACCTCGCTAAACAAGAAATGATACCTATACTGTGCTAAGTTTACTGCCAACTGTTACAATATCCATTTGTCACTGAACAGATAAAAGTTTTCAATCATTCTAGAGACGGTTGTGATTCAGTGGGAACATCACATATAAAAGGAATGAAATGCACTACTGCATCAAAGTAAAAGACAAAACAATAAATCAGAGCCTTGATTTGTGTCCTCTCCATATTTATCTGCCATCGCCGTTCTTGCATGGCAAACAGACATCTTTGTCCATTTTCGGTATGTTGACCACTGTCAGAGAACAACACAATTTCTTGCTTTTTTTATCCACACACTGATGTAATACATAAAATTACTTGCTGTGGCCCAAGTTTAAACTGAACGTGCATCAACAAATTACGCTTTCAAGTCAATTTCTATGGTCTGTTAACGGTGAGTAAATTTTTAATCTTGTAACAGACCACTAGGACCATTTTTAAATTCGAGTCATGCGTCAGCTGGTTGTGTTTTGGTACTTCTTATTTGCCAAGCAGCTTCTTCATCAACCAAACGACCTGACATGTCGTTTGGTTTGACAGATGGAAAAGTGAATCCAGAGGAATTAGACCAGTAGACGGCTGAGTGACCAGGGGTTTGGTACAGTGTCTGTTGTATTATCTATAGACTGCCTATGATGACCTTTCCACGCATCTAGAGGTCAGAGGTTAACACTATTCTTCTGAGAGCCGCTGACTGAATTCCGCAAGTAGAAAGGTCAGCCACATGTCTGGTCCGCTGATGGCTTAGCCTGGAACCTGTCCAAAGATGCACTACCTGGGATCATGCGGCACAGACTGAAAGGGCTCGGCTGCACTTGTGAAGTGGCCTCGCTACATTCTTCTTCTCAACCCCTCTTAGACTGTAGAAGGCAATGCGATGTAGGGAAAGCTTAAAACGAGCTGACCAAGACCTTTCTACTTCGAAGGCAGCTTTTGCTTACATCTCCATTTACAGAAAAGGTGCATATGGCTACCATGGGGCTAACATCTCAGGGTATGGCTCAGATTCAAATAGATAGCGAAAGAAAAACTCCCTCAATCATGTTTTGTCAACGAGTCAAATTTACGTCTGTGAGGTTTATGTATGAGATAAAGTTTCTCGGCAAGAGTTTTCATGCACAACTCATTACTTAACAGTTCAATAGAAAGTCAGAACTTCGATGCCATCGCACAATTCCCTGGACTCACATTGATACAGCAAACCACCAATATCATATGACAGATGGTATTACAAAACGCGCATATAACAATGTGACTTAACGATTGAATATTACAGATATACGGGAGAATCGCAGTGTTTCGTACCTACAGCCATTATTTCATTTGTAACGAGATACATCCATCCTGAGCTTTGTCGTTGTCAATGGCTTGTTTTCCTGTGAGGGAATTCTATGAGTGTAAGTGGTTTTTCTCAGACTGTCACGCCATGATAGATGAACCCAGCTATGCTTAATACATCCATCCTAAACTAAACTAAACTTCCAGGTACAGCAATATTGTTTGGGGCTGCTGGTTGGTTTGTGACTGGTTTGACCTTGAACATGTAGTTTCGGTTACGTGGTGGGTGGGAGGTGACTTTGACAGTTGATTAATAGGAAGTCACTCCTGAAGGTGGCCCAGCACGCGCCGAGTGGAAGTGGGTGGCATGTGGAGGAACTAAGGAAGTAGTGTAGTGTAGTCTACATTCAGCAAACCAAAAACCGCTTCCCAGAGGTCCGTGTACTTGACGGTCACGATACCCCAAACACTTACCGAAAGCCTGAAAATTTTCCGATTTCCTGTTACAGATTAGAAACATGGTACTGGGACAAAAAATACACTTTGTATGTACCCAGCAGTCTCCGCTACCCTTTCAGTTGTGCCTGATTGCCCGCTTTGCCGAAACTTGCTGCGTCTGCCAGAATAGGTAGCCCGGGCTGGGTCCAAATGACTCCGCTGATGGCGTGGGCGGAGTTTCACTTCTGTTCCCATCTACAACAAGTTTTCCCCGCTCTACTCTACAGTTCAGTGAGCTAGAATCAACGCGTATCGAGTTCTGGCCAGACAAAAATCCTCCGGGGAATATTTTGGATAAGACGTTGTCTTAAAATCAGCCTCTGGTAAGTACCGGTCGATTTTTTATCTGGGGACATTTGTTATTCAAGGGCATAAAAGAAGTTGATCGTCTGATTATCTGATTTATGAGGCATAGGAAAGAAGTCCCCCTGTGTCCGATATACGACACCCTTAGGAAAGCTGAACCTCTATTCTAGACAGTAGACATCGACCCAAAGCCACTACCTGTCACAACATCGTTGGCTGTCCTGGTAAATAAGTGAGCAGATTTGAAGTGGCCTATAGCTACTGAGACAATTCAGTCAGAACTATGAGCCACAAAAGGGAGGGGGTACGGCCACAAACTCTGTCTGCTACAAACTTACATTGTCGACTAAGTCTGAATCTATCAATAGTAAAGAAAAATTCCTATTCCTTGCGCAAGTAGATTAGCCATGTATAGTGATAAGAAGGGACAGGTTGAACCTGTATATACTAGTATCATAGATACCACACTCTTATATCACTGTAATTGTGCCTAGAACTGATTTATTACCATGACCTGTAGTTAGCTTGTGAGAACATAAACGTACAGTCTATACCATTCATTCATTCATTCATTCATTCACACGAGAAATTTGTAGTATTGCGTCGATGCATAATCTTTGAATGGTTGGTCAGGTTCTCATACTCGCTGCCTGGCCCGTAACGTTCCCAGGAACCACGTGGCCTGGAATTGATGACACGAAAGTCAGAGTTCAGTAATTGCACTTTGCCGTTCGAAGAACACATTTGGTCAGCCAGCCTTCCTCCCACGTACGTGGCAAGACTGCTGATAAACACACAACCGCTATACGACAGTCGACAATCGTGTGCCGTCAACTTACGGCGCGGTCACATTCGTCGGTAGATCGTAGTATGATTTTATTGCGTAGCATTTTCAAGCAGGCTCTGACAGAACCAACAAGGATCTCTAAGATAGCACATTTCGTAACAGAACAGTTGAATTTGAGCAGGAGACATGCACAGCTATCCAGAGAATGCCTTCAGTTTGCGATCGTGTGACGATTGTGTGACGATTATGACGGAGCCGATATCGACTTCCAACAACCTTTGACCGGTTACTGACGCATCAAGTCAGTTGTCCTGAGCGACTGAGTCAGGCGGATGAAGTACAAAACATAAAATATATGTTGAAATTATACATACTAGACTAACTAGGCTAACATATGTAAATTTATTATAGCCTGTCAGAATCATGCGGGGCTAATCGTGGGCTTCAGTATATTATTTGATAACCAACCAGTTTTTTAGTATTTGCTTACTTTTTGCATTGTGAAAGTCACATCTAAAGACATATTCAGATCTGCTTGTGACACCTTTAAGACTTTCAAGCCGGTTTGAAAGTATCATTAATCCCCAAGGCGCTCTGTGATCTCATCAATCAAAACCAGAAGGTGGTATAATTGAAGCTAAGAAGACTGATGGGTTCAACCTTAAAGAAGTATCATCTCTCTGCGAGCGCTAACGCAGATGAATCGAACAGCGAGTCTCTCACATTAACTCCAGAACAACTTGGGTTTAACCCCCCCCCCACTACCTCGTCATCCTGCACGGGACAAGAGACTGAACCCGAGCGTATCTTTCATGTCTTATCGGCCGCAGGACCCGGGGGGCATTCACCCATACGTCTGCGTGCAAGTCTGCGCAACCCTCGGGTCGAACCCAATCTACAAAGACTGACCCCGGGGTTAGAAGTCCATGTGTCTAGGACGCCACGATAAGACGATTGGCACTACTTAGGTTCGTGGCTCAGGCAGTCGAGCTTATGAAGGTTCTCTGCTTCAAAGGGACCCTCAGGCAGAAATGGAAACCCGGCTGTTTCACTGCCGACACACTTTGAAAACTGTGCGATAACCTTGTCACACAGCGCCAACTAAAAGGCGACTTGCAGTTGATATTGAGCCGAAAGTCGCTATGATCAGTTTAGCTCAAATAAACTCACCGAAAAGTTGAGCTACTCTTTCACTGATCGTGACAGAGAAGACAGACACAATGCACTGTTTATACGGATTTACTGTACCGGAAAATTCCCCTAGCACTTTTCAACAAGTACAATGAGTAGTGGACCTCCATGACATGGGCCTGTCCAGTAGCTTGCACGGTAAACGACAACAGCCTGGATTGGAACTTCCGACCTCATGGTCCACTAGCCACCTGACTACGCACGCTAATAAAACTAGAGCTAAATGCTGTCAAAGGACTTATAATCCCAGGGCTACTCCAGGAAATAATCAACGTTAATCCTTGGCTGATCCCACGAAATGAAAGATGGATTTTATCTGATGGTGTTATTTGGGACTATGAGTTTCTCCATTGCGCTCAAGGCTGTACCTGTCAAGGTTTAAAACTTGTCTTCTACAAAAGCGTGATATGTTCCGTTTCGGCTGGTCTGACTTTTAAACACCATTGGAGTATACGTACGTCAATCGCTTCACAAAGCAGGCAAAAACGTATATATACCCGTTGGTTATCACGAATTCATTTACCTGTTTTGTCAGTACGATGGAGAGAAAACCAAACTCACCAAAAATCTTTTCACAAATACCTCAGCAACTTTATATCACACAGGGAAATCCAGTCGCCACACAGACCACTCATCTATGCAAATATAAATCCCCCTTGGTCAGGTTGAAGCCACAACAGGTCATTCAGCTGATTCACAATAGAGAGAAGATTCCCTTGTGGTGAGCAGATAACGTGGTTTTATTGCTCCCAGGTTTGCAGTAAGTCCTCTTGTGCCGCTGGTGTCTATTAACGTACGGACTGTGAGCGTGAAAGGACTTTGTGTGCAGGCATAAGGAAGCACCCGTGTAGCAAGAGATAACACACCATAAAGCTACTTTTTCTCTTCGGATAGGAAATTCCGTTATTCCACACGAAAGTGGCTTTCGTTGAAGGAGTCCTTGTCAGTGAGAGCGAAATTCAAATCCGCTTTCCTTTTTCTTTCGTACTTATTTGAATTCATACATTTTGGGATTAAGTTTCAGTGAAGGGGCGAAAGCGGTCACTAACATCAATTGTTGATATTACCAAGTTTGATCGGCTTATTACCTCCATGTATACGGAAGTATTGTTCTGACTGGGTTGGTGTGTATGCTCGTCCAGCACCGACGGTTGCAGGCAGAGGGTGGATATTTTGGTTCCTTGATGGACAGGAAGGTTGAGCCTGAAGTAAATGGGCGGTATTCAAGAAGTAATTGACAATGTACACTGCAGTTGCAATGCATTCACGAAAACCCAAACACTTTTTAAATCTCCGGTTTTTGGTAGAAAATAAATGTTTTGCGTGTTGTGACCATGGATGGGCCTACACGTCAAACAGTCACTGCGGTAAGCTTTATTAAGGGTAATGGTGGGTGGACTTTGCTACTGATTGATAAAGTCATGCGGTTGTTGTCCTTTACAATTACCGTGCATATTTGCTGGGCTCACTAGTTAACGCAAGCGTTCCTGTAGATAAAGAGGATTGATGGTATCTACTATCATTCTTGACTTTTGATGACGTCGGACTATCAGTCTGCGTCTTTAGAACATATGATTTTTTTCACTGCCTAGTCAGCAGACATCTCTTATCCCGTGACCTCTGAAAGACGCTGTAGCTGTGACTCTCATCTATCCTCGTCAGAAATCCTCCAATCTCCGATCTCAGTCTGCGCTCAGAAGGGACGTGATGAGTTCACCCCGCAGGGTTATTGCACCCTATCCTAGAGAAGGTCAAGTTCAGATGCCTAGCGGGGAAAACCAGATTGCTATTCATCGTGCTGTAAGAAGAATCATATTGCTTCACTTCACTCTACATGACTGCGCTCACACTATCTCCAGCTACCGCAACAGCTTTGAAGTAGAGGACATACGGGTAGATATTACCTGGGGCAATATAAGGAGGCCTGTAAGAGTGGTATATCGCACTGCAGCAGTCGTCTCTGATCCGCAGCCAACAACTAATGTGTTTCTCTTGTTAGACGATTGACGTAGGACACGTCACAATCAATTATACCGGGAGAGTCGTTTTACCCTCCGGGGAAATGGGACGTAAATTGGTCTTAGGCGACACAGTCGATAGTCCGGTCAGATAACAGGCCAAGGTTGCGAAAAAACGACTTTGGCCTTGAAGAAGCAGAGTCAAGTACGAAAGGTGTATGCGCTCAATTACTGGTATTTCCTTCTGAATTATGAAGTCATTTCCGTCTTGGAAATCCACAAATCTCTTTGGTGAATGTTATCTTGCGTCCCCCTCTTAAAGGCTGAGAGTCAATTGATAAGACACGTTTCCTTATCTATAGGACCGCGTAACTGTCTCACAATGATGGCTACCTCTTAAGAATGTTAATGCACTTACGTGAATATATCTACATTGTAGAGGGCACGGGCCTTGTCACATACGTACATCGTACCGTCGCAAACTGAATGCATCCTTAGGACAATCGACTACGTAGTCTACAAAATTCAATTATCTGAAAGGGCTGTCTCAGATCCATGTCAGCAGTTGGTTCTGTCACAGCCTTCTTAAAAATTCTAAGGCATCAAAATCTTACCAGGGCCTACGACGAATGTGACCGCGTCGTAAGACGTATATCATATAGAAAGGGGCTAATGATACTTTCAGAAGAATTCCTACAAATGCGTCCCCAAGAACGAGTCAGCGCCACTGAACTATCCGTAAGACGCCTTTGATGTAGTGGACCGCGCTAAACGCTAAGTTCACACCCCGATTAGAATTCAGATGCCAGCTTCCCCTTCAGCGCCCAATGAATATAGAAGATGAAACATGGGCTAATCTTATTACAGCAGGAAAGCACGGTAATCCCTCCATCGGGCCGTGACGTGCAGTTTAACTACTTCTGCGCACTGCCAAGTTACAGAGAAGTTTGCAAACTTTGGGCCCGGTCACATTCGTCGTACGATCGTCGTACGATCGCAAACTGAAGGCATTATGTGGATAATCGTGTATCGGCTGTGCGAATTTGAAATTCAGCTCTTGTTACCGAAAATAGTATCTTTGTCGGTGGTTGGTCACAGCCTGCTTGCGGCTGAATGTCACTGTGCCATAACAAGTTACATACACATTCCTCTAAATTTCTACTTTGGCCTACATTATGACTACTAACACGACTTACACGACTTCCAATTCAATTTGCTGAAGTATATATGTATGCCATTCGGTACTTGGCAGAAACATACATGCGTCACGCGAATTCACTGTCTTTTTCTTTATCTATACATGTGTATATATATATAACTCTTGTGGTGAAGGCATTTTATTCTTCTTCGGTAAACTTGAATGTGTTATCTATCGTCATAAGACTAGATTCTGCTTTCCCATTGCATCGGTTTTCGGCCTGTTCATGGTGAAATAGCACGTGTGTAAGCAGATCTAATCTACGGCGCACTTTGTTTAGGTGTTACGTTTTATAGTTACGACAAGGCACTTAACTGTCCCGGGGATTTAGGGGAACTATAATGCCAGCAATGACGCACATCCAGCGGGGAGAACTTCCCAACACCTCCGGGTCCATTCAAACACACCTCCCACAACATTCTCAGTCTTTCCTCACGATGATGAAAAACTGAATCGATTTTCCTCGTCCGCGAAAGATTGACACGAAAATTGGCGAGCCGCAGGCCTACACATCCTCCCGCCCTCACGAACACGTCAAGACGCATTCACACCTGCAGGATGTACGGCGGAAAGAATATATCCAAGAAATCCCTTCTGGAAGATCTAAATAGGGTCTTCCATCACCCGTGTGTCATCACCTCTTTTCCACTAGGCCGGTGATCACGCTGCGACCGTACGGCGACCAAATTGGGTTTGTGTGCCCTTTGGTTTCATCATTTGAGACAATGCAAGATGTAAACATATGATTGAAAGGACAAGACAACGAACAAAAATTGATCTTTAAATCTATGAACTTCGTTGAGCGATCTGTCAAGTCTCCGGTCGCCATACGGTCGCAGCGCAATCGACGGCCTAGTTGAAAGGATCCTGGGAAGAGCCACGCCACTTCACGGTCACCTTGTGGCAATTGAATCAAAGCATAACGCTCCTGAATAGTAAGATAAATTTGCGTAGCCTCCTTTGGCACTTCCTGGGCCCTTTCTGCCCCCGCTACCCGGTTATTAATCTCCCTAGTGAGACGGATGACCATATGTGTATCTGAGGTCGCACACGGGGATTACAGAACGCCACAGCGCCGGGATTTGAGGAGGCAGAACGAGATAGACCCTTCCTGGGGAAAATGAGGTTTCTCCTGTGGCACACATATTTCATGCCGACTGGTGGTTAAGACTGATTGATCGCGGCGCACCCTTTTCGGGATGTCCAGCTTACCCTTTTGTGGGTTTGCCATTTGGAGAGGTGAGAATACTCGTACATGTAGAGGAATCTGGTTGTCGTATGACCTACATAATACTGCATTATACGTGTACTATGAGCGCGCATGAACAGACATGATGCTATTCACAGAAATTCAGGTCAACTAAAAAAGAAATATTGCCCAGTCAAGGGGTCGAAAGTCAATCACATAAAGCTTTAATCACCTGCTCTTACAAACTAGTACAGGGTTATGGAAATCAATGACAGCAGATATTACGACCTATATGTATGGCATCTTTGTGCTACAGTTACCGGAAATTATTTTGTTATAGTGAGTGGGTCCTTTTTGTGAAAAAATACTTCAAAGAACGATCCCTCAACTAGAATTCATCTAAATTCAAAGTCGCTACAATCCATAGGACTCTGTAATGTATGACTGAGGATGGATCTGTCAAACTCTATCCTCTTTACACCCCACCCCATGGCAGACACAGACGAGGAGACTAAACTACTACCTATCATTGCAGTACAGCCGACACTTCCTGGCAGACAACAATGGCAAACTGACACCAAAACAGATCACTCACCTACATGAAGCCGGCAACAAAAGCTGGACGAATTCTACGCAATATACAGTTGCAGTTGCCTGCGCATGACCATCGCAGCTCCGCAGTCGTACCCACTCACCGGTTTAGTTACCTCCGACTTGATCCTTATAGACGCTCCTCGGGACAAATGTTTGCGGAGCTTCCGTTAAGTCTGAGCGCAACTTTACGACCATTCCATAATCCCCAACCCGTCCGTGGGGACGATATTTATAGCTTCGGCGTTTCTAGATCCCACCGTGGACACCATTTGTCAGGCTCTGATCGCCCCATTTCCCGCCACATCGACGCGGCATCCTTTTTGTCACGGTCTCGATCACGGTGACAAGAGTTATCGTCTGCCCTGCTCCACCGACTCTTTTTATGGAGCACTTCCTATCTCCCTCCGGATCATACCGACCCGCCATAAACACAGAACGGCTTTGTTTTTACGTCTGAACTCTTGGGAAACTCATAACTCGTATATAGACTTATAGACTTTCTGGAAATCCTCTACACACATACAAAAGTGCTAAAATAAATTGTCTGTTAAAGGTACAAACCATGGCCTTATAGCCTAGATGAGGCCATAACAAAATGTTGCAACATGGTTTTCTTTGCTGATTCTTGTGTTCTACATTTATTGTCCGATTATAACGGTGGTAAACCTAACTGTGTGGCCCTCGTATTACCCAGCCCGGAATATGAGGATGTATAATAGCCAGTCAGCTTGCGGGCCGAGGGAAGTGGTATAGATTAAAGCAAGACAAATTTTGAATTAAATGGACAAACTAGAAAGACCATATTTCCTATACCATGGATACATGTTTAAATTCTGGACACATTCACTGCTGAAGGTTTACCCCCTAACGGCGAACACATTTTTGTAAGATCAACAGATATACTGTGTCGTTACTAGTGTGCAATTTCACTTCGAATGGAATTGGACGACAATTATTGCGGCCAGACTCCCCTAATTCTTCTTACGTTAACGTAACAGTTATAGAATGCAGGTATAGAAACTCGTGTATGGAAATGGAATAGGCCGATGGAATGGACAGATACAGATGGACCATAGTCGATGTACATTTATAGAACATAGAATCTGTAGATTTATTCCATGTATTGTCCTTGGTATATCACAGGTGCATGAGAAGAACACTGTTACAGGTAGTCACTTTGTTTCAGCAGGCAGGTCACGTTTTTTCCTCGTCAATGCTGGTCGAACAGAACAGAACACATGGCATAATGTCCAAAGTAGATTGACCACTGCCTTCCATAGTTCGTCGCTCATAATCGCTTCATTCCATACCACCGGTCATCCGCGCTGGCCTCGCCTCCGAGAGGTCAGGGTCATTTCACATCCGGCTGACCACCAGCCGGCTATCTCTCCAGTCTCAAGACTCCAGACCCTGCCGTTATTTCCGTCTATAATAGACTTATATGCTTAGGTTCCAGCCGTGAAGCATTCTGTTGATTGCCTTGTGAGCATGAAAAGAGGAGCCAATATGAGAAAGATCCATCAGCCATGGTAGAAAAGGTAATGAGCCACACACACCGTGCACTGATTTTTCTCAGAATGTACGCCAGAAATCCCCGGAGAGAGACATGCAATTCAAGGCTACCTTTCATCTTTTTGGTATTCAAGACCAATTTCCAGCGGCGTTATCCACACGAGATAAGAATAGATCCACACTGATCTTTCTCAGCGTGTTTCAGCTAAATGGCTGTCCTTGGCATTTCATATTTCAGACCACAACTCGCAGGATGTGGAATGTCTTCCAGGAAAAGTTTGAGTAATGAATATGATAGGATTTATTTAAGATGTAGAAAATACGAGTTTAAGGATGATTTGTAACGACGAAAAATGACGTGTGCTGAATACAATCCTACGCAGCCCACCCACGGTCCTCCCTTAACAACCCTACTCAGCTCTCCTCAAAATATCAATGTTATGACACTGCCCAAAGCAACTGTAGCAAACTAAGATGCATTGGTAGACGTGAATACCTCCGAGCAGGCATCTGCAACAACTGTAACGTGTCGCCAGAGAGCGCTTCTCGAGAAAGTGTATAAATAAGTGCCACAGGATGTCACTCCGGAAAGACAAACTCTCCTCTCCTGTCATGGGTGTGTGTGTGTGTGGGGGGGGGGTATAATTAGCAATCACAGGTGACATGTGTCTTCGGACTGGAGCCAGCAAAGCTTTATCTAACGCCCTTACAGAGTCTAGAGAGATTTCGAAGCGATTGTTTCCTTGAAGTGAGAAGGATCCATCCCATGCCAGAGACATCTATTGCTGTACCCGACATCAGCGCACACATCTGTGATGTATGGGGCTTTGAAGCTCTCATGATTCGCTCGATGAAGACTTTGCTTAGTGATTGAATTACATTTTAGCCTAGTTTTACTTATACAAATAGCAAAAACATAGAAAATGACTGAAAAATGATAGAAAAAATAAATTCCACTACACTTTGGATTTATTTTCCGATATTCTTTGTAATTTGCGGTACTAGTATATAATTGCTCCCTCTGCAGCTCCTTTGTAGGATTTACAGCATGGTGGCAATTCTTGAAGCGTATGAGAATTGATGAGCGCGCTTACGTCATCCTTATAATGAACTCAGCAGGCCTTACTTTCTGGGACCGCGCTGCGCCAGGTTAGCAGGTAATGTCCACATCTCACGCCTACTTCGCTTTGACAGGAATAATGCCTTTATCCACCTACGATTTGGATTGATGGCGAAACTAGTGGAGCCTAACAAAAGGTCAGGCTGACCAGATCATTAATTCGGAGAAGTCAGGGCCCAAGGAAATAAATGAAACGTACGAACAAGCGTGCGAGAAATCACCATTACGCAAGGAAGCTGCACTACTACCTGACGGGACGTGGACAAAACTAACAGAAGATCTGTCTTTGACGTACAGTGTTTGAAATATGACTGCAATGGAGACCAAGTTTAAGGATGCCTTCATCGTGGGCTAACGGCACTGCGTCCATCGACCAACCGTTACGGGTGGCTGCGGCGGAGCATTGACTGTTCGATTCACTTTGGACGTGTTCGATTTTTGGGGGGTTGAGATGTTCATTCGACCCTGGAGGATTACTATTCATTCAAATTCAAGCAGTAACCGTCACTCATGTTGTTTTGGAGCCGCCAAGGGAGAAAAATGAGATAGAGTTGGAAAATGCAGTTCCTTGATATACCAAGTTAATACCAACCATGAAGGCATTACCCGACATTTGCTACGTTTGTCGTTCGGTATGGTGATACATTTAACATGATAATTTCGTCGGAATATCCAATGTGGAGATTCTGTCTACGTATTTTCCCACTGGCTACCACAAGGCAACAAACATGCATAGAGCAGGATAACCTTTGATAATCTATTCCGGAACCTTTGACCTAACGTTCTGTCAGCGGTCCCAACGAAACTGTACACAGGGACAAACTGACACCAAAAACAATGCCTACCGTTTCACGAAGGTATGATAAGCGAAAGGAAAGACGAAAACTTTTTAATCTCCACATATTGACAGCGCTGCTGCAGGCAATGTTGATGTACCAGAAACAGGGGCGGGACAGTCTAATGCAATCTCGCCAAACCTGAACGATAGATGTAGCGCTCACGTTAATTACGCCATACGTTCTATTTGTCATCATCTCGTTCGGTACGGCGGACGCCACGATATTAGGTTAGTTATGTTTCCTAACGAAATAGTTTCATTTCATGTCCCCCATGAGCTCATCAGAGGCATCTTTTCAACACCGGGTGGATTATAAAATTTGTCTCCCCAACGTCAGAAAGTGACCAAGACAACACGCATTGGTTGAGCGGATAGTTACAGATCGTTATCTCACATGACACGGGAATACAACTCGTTAAAAGTATTCGTTTGATATCGTTTGCTGTTTGACGGTCAGGCTGGTTCATTGCGTTCTACAGTTGCGCTGAATGGCTTGGTCTAATTGGGCCTCTCCCTGAGTTCTTCTGCAGTCACATTTAATCGCACAAATACATGCTTGATTTTGTTACCTTCAATTCATCTTTTACTGAAATTGCGTTGCATTGCGTATTAAACATCTGCCAATAGACGACTGGAAAGCTTTAGCGGTCGAAGATTCCTATGCTATTCTTAATCAAAGGTAGAATTGAGGTAGGAACGGAAATATTTCAACACAGTACTACTGTATATCGAATGATGCAGCAATTAAACGTCTGGCTTCTCCCGAGAATGCTACTGCAATTATATTGTAGGACAGGATGCCTTCCTTAAAATATATGACAGTTCGAAAAAGTCTCGCCTCCTGCCTTGTGAGGAAAGAAATGAGCCAGACTGGTTGGGCCGGTCCTTTTCAGACGTTAACAAAAGTAATTTCGTTTTGAAAACGCCACACGACTAGTTGGAACCCGCCCCAGGCATTACCATTGATTTCCTTTGTGACTGTTTGTGACAAGAGAATTAATGACGCAGAGCCCAGGCCCTATCAGTGATGGCCATGCACCCTAAAAACGGCGGGAACTAATCTCCGTGACAAGTCATAGTAGGACGGATCTTTTTTATACAGGGTTTGGAGTTGGGGACCCTGAAATGGCTGGCATATTGCGCTCACCCACGTTGACGCCACTAAAGCTATCTTCCTTTTTTGTCTGTTGGTACTTCTCATATGCGCATGATCTTTATTAGGTTATGAAACAAATCTAATCAAAGATAACGAGGACGACGATCAATGGGTTACATGCTGCACTGTTAGATGATTCAAGGGAGAGAGGGAGGATTGTTGTGAACCATCCAGCCGGCAACAGCAGCACATTGGTATTCCGCGCGCTCCTCAGAGGGCAGGCGGTCCCAGGGGTGCTTTTGTCGGGAGGGTGATCTCGTGCCGAACGACGAACAGGTGCGACCTCGTTGAAACCTCTTCCGGTGCGCTTCACATAAGAGCGAGGGACAGAACTTACGTGAGGGCGGCACCACGGCTTTCAGCACCCCGGACAGTGCCGCTGCGCTCCGGCCCCAATCGCCATGTATTCTAGTCAGGCCTACTCAGCACCACGCTTACTGTTAAATGTACATGGTAGACTCACAGTGTGTGTGTGCAACAGTGCAGTAGGCTGAATTACGCCCAGGAACATTACATCTGACGACAAGCCATCAAGAAGTACGTGGCTCCGCACTAAAGGCACTTTCTTAGCCATAAGCCCACACAGCATTATATGGAGGAAACGCTAAAACAGCCAATAACTGCACACATTAAGCTATGCTGCAATGCACAGGAAAACGCGGTGCAAGGAAAGCATCCTATTTCGTTAATGAATGTATTGATTACGGTTTGTTGGATTGGCTGTTAGGAGGCGGGTCTCCGTGCCTTGCAGCCGCGCAGTAACACTGCTACTTATCAATAAAGCACGTCTCAGCTTCGTCTTCCGAGCTTCAAGCATGGTGAAGTCTACATGGCAAAAGGAACGTAATCGCCGTAGCCACACTAACATTTAGAAGATGCATATATATGTGATTGTACAAAGAATACCCTACCTTGAGTTGCTTTTGCAATGTTCCAGGGTGGTGCCAGTTTGTGGACTGATATTGCCAGCGCTTCAGATGTAGGGTACTACTAGATAGAGGCGGGAAGTCTCTAAAGAGATTTCGGCACTACACAACTAGACAGCTGGGCGTTCAAAACACCTTTAGACTCCCGGTCCAACCTCAAACATTAGAGTCGATCTTCTCCAACTTAGCAGACACCTCTGATAAGGGCGAGCTTGCGGACGGCGTCGTACACAGAAGACTGCAACCGTCCAACTGAGCCCGGAGAGGCAAGTTCTTATTGGCGGGTGTATCACATTAACCCCCGCTGAATTGCTTACCAGTGGAGACCAATCACCTCACGGCTAGGCGATAAATTGTAAATATGGGATTGTTGTAAAGATAATGCCGTCGATAAAAGGCAGGAAGATGTTCAAAATGGATCGCCGGGCGAATATGAATGTGCAGAAGTCACGGGATGTGTTCGAGCCAATACTACATCAGACTGGAACCATTTGAAAACAAGGATTCAGTCACTTAAGTTGACTCTGGATTTCGTCTCACATGCCGAATCATCCTTACATTTGAATCATATCACGGAAAATCTCCTTGTGTATTTTTAGCTTTTCCTCATATCACACGTTAGTCACGTATTCAGTACCGTCATCTTCTTTCAAAGGTCACTCCCCTACGCTGCTGGCGCTTCTTCAAAAGTTTGTAACCACCCCCTGAGAATGGTTCTCAACAGAATTTCATTGGTAGCACTACTGTGGAAAATGGATTGTCAACTTGGCCGTAGAGAGCCGTAAGTCTTGACCTGTCCGCCCCCCGGGGTCAGTGGGAGGAGCCGCCAGCCCTGGCAGCTGTCTGGACCAAGTGAAAACTAAATTTTTCTCGTCTCAGCTGCTCATAACGATAGTGAAGGTTTCATTGTGGTCCTGTTGTCAATCGTTAGTAACAGTGCCAGGAAGTGACCCTGGGGTTAGTCACTGACGCCCTCCCCCTCAATGCAGCGGCTCTACAGGCTTTAAGCGCGTAGGTCCTGCTCTGTGAAGGCTTTTAGGGCAGGTGGAATCAAACAGGGCCGGAGACACAGGGCCGTCATGTAATCTGGTTCCTCTTCAAATTCCTCTTCCGCTCTTTACGTGTGCATGCGGTAACGGGAATGACATCCATCACAAGCGTCCGGCTTCTCTAACCTATCAAAGAATGTTATATGAAACCAACACCGTCTCGAGGCCATAACCAAGGAGCTTTTAACCTCTTTGCTATAACATATCCTGCAGTACAAGATGTGACATACACATATAGAGGCATATTTGTCTTCTTCTAGGACCGAGACCCAGAAACTACATTCATTATGTCCCGTGGACCATCCTGGGATTATCAGTTTTAAAATTCTTTTGACGTTCAGACATATGCTGTGGCAATAGTGCGGACTACAATATATACTACTCATCTCATTGTCAGTCCAGTCTCGGAAGACTATCTGCTACTATACATATATATACTACTATACGTGACAAAAACGTCATAGGTTTTTAGTCCCATATTTGGGCTATTTGACGTCTGTGATAGTTCACGTCTCTTCTGTTCGCGCTTTGTCAGGTGGTAGTCCTATCGAAATTAGCACGTCGGCAAAACGTACTGTGCCTGCGCAAAACCCTGTTTTGTTTTTGGTTTTTCGTTATATGTTTGGTCAACGTTGCATTAGAATTTTTCTTGTTGCAGAGGATATATTTTCCAACATAACATTTGGCAACTACAGGCGGGATGTTAACCTTATATGCGCAAATACGGCCTTATATGAGACGTTCTACCGAGGTGGTATGTATAATTATTAATACATTACGGGTTTTGCGCAGGTGCAGTACGTTCTGCCGACGTGCTATCGAAATTATTCTTCATGCCCTTACAGAAATAAAAATCAAGCTTCTGTTTACCCTTAAAGGCTGATACAAAAAGTAAATACTACAGTAAGACTTGGGGCACTCAAATATTGCGAATTCGTATTTACGCGCACAAAGTCTGGAAGACTGTAGCTAGCCCACAGCCTATGGGCAGGCCAGTTCACATACGTGGAAGATCGCATTCTTGTGTTAGTGCTGGCTGTATTTTTATGAAAAAGTCTGACTCTTACTTGTGAGTGCTTGGAAAAAACTGCATCAAAATCGTACGACTTCCTACGACGAATGTGGCTGTGCGTATGTTGTCATGCAGCGCGGTACCGACCACTCATTTGTACACGGTGTCCTTTAACTAGCCGGAAAGGTTAACAATACATCATCTCTGGGACCACGGGTCCGTATCATCCCACACAGGGGGAATAGCAATAACACTGCGTCTGTTTATGTCCCCTTTTATTTGACTTTTACAATTCCTTCCACCACACGCCGAGATGCCATCAGGTCCAGTTAATTATCTTAAAACAATAAAGCTGATTCACTCGGGGACGAAATAATCCCCGATGCCGGGCTGACAGGTATATTGGTGGCCTCGCATTTCAACTAGGCTCCCGCACATACATTGCTTTAAATTACTGTCATTTCGCGGAACGGGGCGCAAGCGGAGAAAAGCCATCAAGTTTTTGACGCCAGTCTATGAATATTCGATGGTAAAGCGCATTGGCGTAATTGCGGAGATTTTTCACCGGAGACTTGCACAGCGGTAAAGACACAGTGGACGTCAGGCCTATCCGGGTGTAAGTACGCGGGAACTCTTGGGAATGGTCTGTTCCTGTCTTCCGTACACCTCTATGAAGAGAAGTGTTGCCGATAGAACGGAAAAGGTTAGACTACATTCCGTGTGCTGATATTGTGCACTATACACAACGTTTGTCTAGTTTTTCCCCCAATTTAATAACGACTTTAGAGTATATAACTGTATTGTAGCTGTATACTAGATATACAACTCATCATTGTGCTTTCTATCAATGATGTATAGGTTTAAAGTTTTATGTAGATTGTACTTTAAGGTAGTTAACAAGTAGTCTTATACGCTTTCCCTTACACTGTACATTCTGTCTTCTATCAATATTGTATGGCTTAGAATCTACGTATACATTGTACTAACACATTTAATTAGTCTCACATTTACCTGATCCAATTGCTGTGCTATACAATTTGACTTGATTAAAAAAAACTAGGGCACTAGGACAGTGATTGAACTCTTATTCTTGGACTCCTGATTATAGTACGGAGCACAGTGGCCATATGTGAGCTGATATTGGCCCCATATATTCGTACATATGAGAAACTATGTCATAGCAATGTGCACAAAGTATTGTCGTTCAGTACATCTAATACTACCCGCCTCCTAACAACAGACTGATCACTCTAAAATTAGTTTACGCAGTTAATGTTTTCTAGAAGATTGGAATGATAATCAAATTTCATTGCCACGAAATCAATAACAATAGAATACATTTACAGTACTGTGGAATAAACTGGAGTGATAAGACGGCGTTCAACGGTATATGACGACAGGGGAAATATTTGAACAAAAACTCCCCTGCAGTATCAGAATATGCCACTATTTCCTGACATCAAAAAATATATTCTAGCAAAAATTAAGACCATAGCACTATGACGAAAGTACCGGTGCAGTACTAAGAAAAGTCGCCAGCAGGCCCAAAGTCAACGCTGAGCTTTGTCACACACACACACACGCACTCACACACACACGCGCGCGCGCTCACAATACCTCAGTTTTTCACGAAGAAAATGATGCGCTTTTCTTCCTGTAGGCTTGTGGCTGTCTGCACACATACGTGCCAACTGTGCATACTGATTCATGCCCCAAAACTGCCACACTTGTACTTCTGTCTTGCGCAACGTTTCAAAAACATTCCCACTAAAATGGTTTTGGGGCTTAGCCAATCACGACCAACTCGACCTCCTCGGCTTAGCTGTAATTAGCGGAAGTACGATGACGGAGTGGAGTCATGTGGAGTCTCGCGCACGTACAGACACGGATTGGTCATTACGCCAAAACCATTAGGCAAATGCACAAGTCACGTACACCATACCACGCATTTGTGTCCACGCCGTGTATTTCACCCATGAACAGTGATTGAATAGTTCCTCCGCGGATCCAAAAGCTCTAAAAGGAAAACATTAAGCGTATTCAGACCTGAGATTAGGGCAAGAAGTAGCTGTCAGTTATGGTTTAAAGGTACCGACGCCAAAGCAAACTAAGGTTGCAATATCATCTGGCTATTTAACTATCCTTGCATTCCCACTTCTATGAAATTCAATGCTTCTCTTAACTCATGAATAAGTCCCTGGAACTCATCCTGTGATATTCGAATAAACTTGACTTGTCAGCTCATATTTACATTGTTATTGTGTTGGGAGCAAGAAAGATACAAATCAACGTCGACAGCTCTTGCTTTTTGTAACGCTCGACTGCCCCCAAGCTGACCCGTCACGCTGTTGGGCAAGGCCAAATAGAGGATATTAACATCAAACATGGCCTTTTGGGCATACGTTTTGAAGGTAGCTATAGAAAAATGCAACACTGTGTAAAAGCATCGAAGAAATTGCTTTGCAAACAACATTGGTCATTATTCTTCCATTTAGAATTTAGGCCGCCCGGCCTGTATATGACAGAATTCCCAGGCACGATTTTATTCCTGATCCCCCTCCCAGCTCGTGTGCACCTAAAAGCCTGAAGTGTTTCCATTTGCGTCCCCATAAACATTGTATTGCTGTGACCCAAATAGCTTTCTTCGTGGCCTTGCTCTTCTTCTAGTAGATGCAAAAATTACGAAAAACGAGAACGCTAATTCCCAAACACTCTGGGAATATCTACTGACCTGTATCGCAATGCTTCACACCTCTTCTATTCCGTATACGTACTGCAGTAAAGGCTTTAACATAAAAGTACTTTATTCCTCAATGTTTGGCATGGCAAACAAAAACTCACAGATATCGTCTTTCTCGAATTCGACAAGACCTTCCTATATTCTATCTCTTTGATGATGAGGCATTTAAGGTCACTCCAGGATGAGAGCAAACACTAACTGATGTGTCTATTCTACGTGACCAGCACGGTTAAACTTTCCCTGCAAGCCTACAGGGAGGCTCGGCAGCTTTCTCCATCAGTAGCCCTGCTAGCCCTGACATCCCTATATGGTACTTTCAGACAGCGACAAACAACATTAAGTGCACTAAAACGTCCTCTGACAGAGATTGTATTTTTATCGGTGTCCAGGTGACGTTGCGAAGTAGTGGATACATGTTGATGTCACTCTTCCAGGGACATGTACTGAGTGAAGATGTTGGAGGGAGATGAGGATGATTCCATTCGCTCTTATAAGTTATCAGCCTCCAGTCTACTAAGGGTACCTTTTAGAAGAAGAGATAAAACTGGTTCATTTGCCTGGTTACACACTTACAATTGCAAGTACAATATCCTAGCCCTCGGGCTAAATTACAGTGTACTATGTAACTGTTATATATTCAAGTTTATACAATACATACGAAATGTAATGCGAGAAAAATCAGTAACTCAGTATACATGAATCATACAAGTAAGATTGTAGAATCTTGACATTTTTTTTGAGACGTGAAATCTGCTGGGTTTAAGTCTGTGACCTTACAGGGGTTAACGAAAATTTGATACATAGTTACAAGGGTACAGAGATATTGATCTGTCCTCGGACGACTGTAAGACAATTTCTCCCCGCTGACCAGACCTGGACCCGGCGTCTCCCGGTGATTGTCTGTAGAACTTGTTGAAAGGATTAACCTTGAATGACTGTCTCCGCTCACGAGGAGCGGGGTTTGTCTCATGATGGGGTCGGTATGAACCTGACCTTCACTCCGTTCCTGTCATTAATCCGCGCCGAGGGGCGGTAGGGAGGAGACTGGCCGGGGTAACGGTGCACGGGAGGTTTCTATCACGCTGAGGTCAGATAAAACAGATTGGTTTCTTTTATTACAGGTACGAGTATACATCTTGGTTACGAAGTCCCTTTGTCTACATAATCTACCAATATAAATAAACTAGTTTCGAGCGTACGTTTAGACGAGTTACGACTATTCTGTAGCCTAATCCTCGTATCAGCCAGCATGGCTTAAGTGGCTTTCTTAGAGGTTTGGCCTGTCCTTGGTGCTGAATGATCCTCTCTTGCATAATACATACACCCAGACACAAAAAAACTTATGCGCCATCAACTTCACCGATCAGAAGCCCCACCTAGCGACAATTTTACGAACAACATCCATTCAGTGTGCTATCGTGTCTAGTTTTGACACGTAGCAAGGCAATAAACTTACATATATTTCACGAGTGATGACATGGTGTAGAGGGTGGGAAATTGTTATTGCACGTTGTCTGTACATTCATACACCTCACGTTTTCAAGGACCAAAACACATCAGTATGTTGATGAAGATCTTTATTATTTCACAAACAACGTTCTTAATAATATTTAGACATTGGCCACAAGTCACCTCTTTGTGCACGTTGATGTTGCATTTTTAACATGATGGACTCCAAAAATATAACTTCTGTATTGTATTTCTTGTGTGGTTCTGATCTATGCTTGATCTGGTAATTAACTTCAATGTTGCCGCTTATATTCACCTTGTAAATAACAATTACCTCCCCTGCCACCACTTATAACTGCCACCATCGAATCATTACGTCACGGATAATTTGGCTTCCGTTAGCACCTTAAACATAAAGCTTCAAACATTAAACAAAACAATTGAAACAGAAAAGAGATACCGCTGAGGTATTTGAAAAACATTGCCATCTTACCGTCGGTAATAGCTCTCTAAGAGGCTTGCACGTCTTGTAAAATCAGTTTGTATTTGTAAGAACTTTGTACAGATCGATCGTCAATGTTTGATTGTTTTACGAGTAGTCATGTACGTAACTGGGGAGTAACAAACACAGTTACATCGACCCCATACTATAGCCACTAACAACGGAATCGATGTACTTATCAATTTGTATTGGCCTGACATTAACAATTACTACTACTAGATCGTACAGGTCTCTAAAGTTTTTCAATCACTTACATGTATGTCTATGTTCTCAGTCAGTACACTTGTAGACCCTGATACAGTTATTCCCACTATCCACCACGACCACGTGCCCCTGGGGAGTCACGGCCACCCCCTCGGGATGGTTGAGTCCGTTGGCTACCGTCGCCTTGTACACGCCTGCCACGTCCAACACCTCCACGCTGTTACCATGGTAGTCAGCCACGATGAGGTTTCTTCTCGCCCTGTCCAGACAGACGCCGGCCGGCCCCAGCAGTCTCTTCTGGCGGAAGACCCATCCCTCCCCGCGGAACTCCTGCCACCCCGCGGTCCACTGGGACGTCAGGCTGCGCCGCTGGTCCAGCACTTTGATGAAGCCGTCTGTGAAGTCAGACACGTACACCTGAACACACAGGTGAAAGGGGTGACATTACACTTTAGACAGATCGTTAATGTCCATCAGAATAAGAAGTTCAACCAATGCTAGCATGGTAATTAGCTAATGAAAGAGTGGTTGCGAGAAAATTTAATCAAAGACTTAGCTATTAGAACATTATATGAAAGGTAAAGTGTACTCCACCTCAAAAGTGATAAACATAATTTCTCATTTCATAATCTGAGGGCCGTTGAATTAAAATGGATAATTCTAGAAACAATGACCTTACTAATTGCTATAATGCAACAAGAAATGAACAATGAATGATAATAATGATTTCAAATGCGCGCACCCGCATTTTGTGACATTTTATCATAATCTAAGCTATATACTGATAACTGAGATTTCAGTTGTCTTTCAGTCATACCCTCTAACATTAGTGTTCTCTTATAACAGCTCCCACTCTCTAATCATTTAACCATTTCCGAAAAGGCAACAGCCCACTTTAAAACTAATATTATCCTTTATAGCAGCATCATTGACTAGTTTATAGGTTTACATGTACATAGCACTGGTTTTGTAGGATTACAAGATTGCGCATGTAAAATAAAATCACCCCTATTAAGTTGCACTCAATGTCTCCCATACAGTTTCTGATGTTGATAAGACCACGACATTTGCTCAGAGCGAATATATGACTGGCTAAGACCATTGAGGTAAATATGAGACGAGTTCCTAGCCTAGTTTATTGTACAGGGATAGACCTTTAAAAGGTTAATAGTGCCCAAAGTGACTTCCTAATGACGGTAAGAAATCAGTCTTAAAGGCACATAGACTCACTTAAGTCTTGAAAGAAAGAAACACATTTGTCAATTCAGTTCCGGTTTTCAACGTCTTAAACCATACAGACATGTACCTAAAAGCTAGAAAGGTATTATTGAAAATGACAGGAAGTGTGACAACTTCTCAAATCCATGCCTAATACACGATAATAAAACAGTTCTAGCGTTGTTTGATCGGTAATTATATAGTGGAAAGGTTCTGTAATAGCCATGATTACAGTACTGTGTCTACTGATGTGCAAGGTGCTAATTGTAGGTTGTACGTAGCAATTTTCGCTAAAAAGTAGGTCGAAGTACCGTTCAGGTGTTTTACGTGTTAACAGCAACAACCTGAACAAATGGTTGCACGCAAATACTATCCCAAGGGAGAAATCAGCTCGAACATGTACGTATCTGACATATTTCTGCAACTTGCCGTGATCAAGTAGCCTACGAACGGGCCAAAGAGTTTACAGGGCTTATATATATATATAACTTAACTATAATACATGATCGTAAACAGAGGTATTTACAATGTCAATGAAATAATGTTGGGGTGTCAAATTGAAGACGTTGCCAAGGCAGGAAAAGGAAAGTACTCACTCTGGCGTCGTCGTCGGTACAGAGGTAGTGTGAGTACCCGGGATCATCGCTGGTACAGGTAGCCGACAGGACTCCGGTCCGTGTGAAGGTCTTCACCGCAGAGGTGTCCGTCACCGCCACGCCGCCATGTTTGTACACAGCGACCCCTGTCGGCTCCTTCAGGTGTCCGCTGCCAATCTTTCCGATCAGTTTACCCTCGATGGTGAACAGCTTGACGACCTTGTTGCCCTTGTCGGTGACCAGGATGCGGTCGTCTGTTGTCATGGCGACGTCGTGCGGGTGGCTGAAGGCGTCATCTGTCGAGCCGTAGAAGCCGAACGCCCGTAAGAAGACCCCGCGACTGTCGAACACCTGGACCCGGTGGTTTCCGGTGTCTGCCACGACGATGTGCCCGGCTGAACTCACGCCGACTCCGCCTGGGTGTTTAAACTGTCCCTGCTGTGGGCCCCAGTCTCCGAACTTCAACACAAGTTCTCCAACTGTGCAGGAGTCTAACTCCCCTACCCCCAGCCTCACCAGCTCTCCGATCCCTCCGTACGGTCGGAACTTTATCAGCCCGGAGCGATTTTTGTCAACTTTGGGACCCTCCATCTTCGTCAAGTCTGACAGCCTGGCTGACATTTCGTTACGCATGGATAAAATCTCAAAGTCTGTCCCAATATCCAGAACCTTCTCCGAGAAGCTGCACCCACTCTGGATGTCATTTAGCGTCATTTCTACCCTACTTTTGGCCGCCGAGAGTTCCTTAAGCTGCTCGTTGTAGATTGTCTCGACTTGATCTTTAAGTTCTTCTTTCTTCTTCTGTGTGTCCAGCAGCAGCATGGCCACCCATTCTTCTATATGCTTCAGCGTTCCCTCCTTAGTATCTCTCAGTTCGGTTTCCTCGGTTTCCAGTCGCTCCTTGCTCGCTTCTAGACCTTCCACCATACCCCTGCAGGAGTTCAGCAGACCTTGGATCTCGTCCTTCCGTGACGCCAGAGCGTCCTTGAAGTACACGTACTTGTGGTCGGGCTTGCTGTGGTCTAGCACGGTACAGTCACGACAAATGGGCTTGTGGCACGTTTCACAGTAGAACCTCATGGTCTCACCTTCGTGTACCGGGCAGAGTGTTGCCTTGGTGTAGGCCCGGATCTGTGCGCTCCCTCCCTCCGAGCTCAGCTCCCGGATGGACAGCACGGTGTGGACGCGCGTCGCCCTCAGCTTGGCGTGGACGCCATGACAGTGGACACACAGGAAGTCCTCACACTCCATACAGCGGGAACTGGCGGAGCGGCCGCAGCTGCCGCACGCCACGAACCCCTTCACCTTAAACGTCTTCAGCGTCGACAGGGCCTCCAGGAGGTTGGAGACGAAGAAGTTATCCTTCAGACCGTCCGCGCCTGTCGCCGGTGTCGCCGTCTCCTGACGACACAGCGGACAGAGGAAAGTCTTGATACTGACCCGCGGGTTCTTCTTAAGGTAGCTCTGCAGACACGTCAGACAGAAGGTGTGCAGACAGGACAGCACCTTCGGACGCTTGAACGTGTCGTGACAAATCTGACACTTCAAGAAGTCCTCGCTGATCTGAGACAGCAGTGAAGACGCCATGTTTCCTGTGTTGTGCTCTCTATGTTATCGACCACGCGCTCTAACACGCACTGTGCCTACCTGACCGGTTTCTGCCCTATTTATACAGTAATTATAAGGCAACGTACGCTATCTCGTGTGGGCTAACATACCCCGAGGTGTTCATTATGCAGTAGTCAACAAGCGCACTGTAATTAAAGGTGTGCCCTCTAACAACATACTTTATCCGCAATACAACTGACTTCACTTCGATGAATCACGGATGCCTATCAATTATCAATGGCCGAGTGATCCTTATCGGTGATATTAGTAACGGTAGTTGTAAGGATATGGTATATTCACGTTGGATTCATACCAGGTGGCACTCACAAAATCCCATCGATCAAAGGCGCCGAAGGCTGTTGTCATTTACCTGAAGATGACAGGTAACGCTGGCCTCAAGTGGGCGTTTCTGAGTCATTCTACATTTCAACCCAGCAGGTCTTTTCAAACTAGACAAACGAAATCTAAGTGGTGTCGAAAGTCGGCACACCCAAGTAGTTAAACCGAATTTTTAACCGCTGAGAAACAGACAATGATGGATACCTTTTTAAGGGTCAAATTTCAGAAAGAATGTGAAGGACAAGGTTAGATTTAGGCACACCGGAACTAGACAGAGGCACAGGAAGTGACGGAGATGTAATGGAAACGTGTCAGTCATATTTCTCCTACTTCGCAGTGTTTTTACATCAATCTGTTTATTAGGTCTTACAGAATGTCCACAACTTCAGGACCATTTCCTTTAATCTGGTCATGGTCTACATTCTGCAAATTGAATAGATTTCCAAGTACCTCCTACTGGCAGCTGCAGAGTACACTAAAGTTATAGACAAAGTCAGGTATCGTATCCTGGGCTTCAAGACAACTTCTGGTTTGATTAAACAGTACAGTCCAATCATGAGCATGAGTAAGGACCATCCCATTCTGGTGCACTAAGGTGGAAATGGAGTGAGGCGGACAACAGAAATGAGATATAAATGAATGATCCTACATTTGTTATATGGGGACATTGATAGAAACGAAATCTTTTGGAGTGTGTCGGTATTTTGAAAGCACAGATCGCGAACTCAGCAAATTTATCGCTTTGCCCCGCCCCCAAATCTCCCAAGGGGCTTCTTAGAGGGTCTCACTGGTGTCACGTGGCTTAAAACCTGCTACCATCATCTTTTGTGACTACCTATCTCTGCCTTTTGTCCCCTACATTTGCCTCGAGCAACTTGTGACGAACGATACATTAGAAGATCATACTGTATCATCTTGTCTTTTTTGTGTTCTGCTGTAATTCCATCCAGGTGTTGACTATCATACTAATACTTTATCGGTAACTTTGTAACGTTAAGCCTTTTGTTCCGACGGTCCCTTTGACAGGACAGTGAACATGGCATGTTGCATGTTCGGAATGTTTTTGTAGACTTATAAAATTGTGTGATTATTTAGATGCTGAACACAGCGTCAGGTCTTACAATTATGTACAGTTTCTCACGGCACGCATTCTACATGAAATCTTTGGGTTAAGTGCACAATCTTGGTCTCATATTGGAGTTATATAGTGGGTCATATTTGTTTATTAGAATATACCAGGGCATTAGATAATAATGATAACGACAGCAGTAGAGAACATGCACGGGGACAGACACCTACGTGGTTCATCATCAGATCATATTAGATCATATTAGATATCAGAAAATTCTTCCCACGAGGATGAAAGTGCACTCGGACTAGCCCGGCGGAGACAGTTGTTCCCCTTATTAAGTTAAAGTAGACTTTTGTATTGTGACGTTTGATGTTTTATACAATATTGGAGCCCAGAAGTCACCTATACTACACCCACGCGTATTTGAGCAATTACAGGCTGAAGATCACTAGTCCTAGTAAATTGCCCATAGATGACTCGATTGACCCGTGTATACGGACGTTTCCAACGGCCCCATTGTAAGACAAGTCTCAGTCTCCACCTGTCTGTTTTGTTTGCGCACACCTGGACCAAACTTGGTCAAATCTGAACCACTCTTATATCCGCTAAGCCCTACAAAAGGTTACCGCTTGTGATTGTGAGACACAAACTCTACAAAGTACCTGGTAAATAATCTATTTCTCTAAATCCTGGATGATGCGAGGATATTCCGTGACATAAACACAGTTCCGGGCCAGCTCAGCCCGACTGATTTTCGACTCTTCATCCGTACGTTCTAGCAAGAATGTAGGTTATAACATTTTTACTGGAAGTCAGGGGAATTGGGAATGTCTGAATCTTGTTGATTTTTTGCATATGTGCTAACATGGACCAAACATATATGGAGCGACTGAGAACTGTCTGCTACCATGGTGTTGGGGGTGTGATGACTGGTTTTCATAGTCACAGAGTATTCCGATGATTCCCATAGTGATAATTAATTCTGAGCTTCCACTGATAGCTCTGGATATAGGATTGGTCCTCTCAAGTTATCGGTGCATGTCACAAGTTCTCTGAAAGGCTACCGTTCATCCGACCACAAAACTTTGAACAAAAATAAACTACAAAGCGTTGTATGATGAACTATATACTTTAATCACGTTTGGTCCCTGTCAAATGGCTACAACACCATGTACGAAACTCCTTTCCTCCTAGATAGGCATCAGCCTAGACATAAAGCTAACAACACAAGTGTCTCTTACGGCGCGGTCACATTCGTCGTAGGTCGCCGATTTTCATTCCGTAATGTTTTCCAAGCAAGCTGTGACTACAAACTTTTCCGTAACAAGATTGGTAAATTTTGCACGACTTTACCAAGAATGCCCTCAATTTGCGATCGCAAGACGCTCGTACGACTTATGTGACCGCACACTGACTAACAAAGGAATCATTGCACTAAATAGAGCTTTACATGTACTATTATCTTACCATAGTATAGCACAGTCAGGCACATTGAACAGCAAGATAACAGGTTATAGACACTACTTCGCGATGGGAAAAGAAAAGCCGACAATGCTGCCACATTTTACAAAAGCTACTGGTCACTCCGGTACCGTCGGTGTCTAACTCATCTCCATGCACGATAACTAATACAGGCCACAATGCTGTGTGTTAATATAAGAAATCAAGTGTCTGTTTCCGCCTGGGCATTTTCGTGATATTTGAACAAAGTGGACATCAATCATGCATGCTAATGGTTAATGAATTATAAATTAAGATAGAAATATATGATTCATTTGACGGGATACTAATGCTGACTGTGTACGAACTTCCACTAGCTGTACATGAGCAATACGTGGGAATGATATACATAGTAAGGCATCTCACAAGTTTATTTCACAATATATACACAAACATTCCGCTTTTTTCTCAGCTCAGATCGTACATTTTCCGTCAGCATCTGCCAACCATGTCGTCATGGTTACGATAAAAATAAATACAACATGTAAATTACTCATTTTTTGTATAAATAACACTAGATAGAAAGTACAAGACAAACATTTTGTATAAATATCAAAAATGTGTCCACGACAAAGGGACTTCTTCATATCTTCTTCAATTGGAAATATTGCAAATTGCTGTCAAAAGTATCTAATTGTTTCTAAATAGTACGGAGGACTTCTTGGTATTTTCTTCCGACAGACAATAATAGACGTCGTTTCATTGTGATTCCATGTTTTTCTACGCGTTCTCATGTTTGTGATTCTTGAAACATCCATACATTATAACCCACCATTAAATGGGCCATAAACCTACGCACTTAACGAAAGGCACTCAAGAGCTCTCATTGATTCCATGTATCTCCCCTGCTTGACAACCGTTTGATCTATCTGTAAAACACGTGCAGTGGGAAGAACCCAGGGGTATACCTGCACAATACAACACAGCACTTGTTATTCTTGTACCGAAGGCGGCACGGGATTTGTTCCACGTCGGCGCCAACGTGTAATGAGTCCCTCCGCGCCAGAAACCTTACAAGAACACGGCGGAAATTTTGACAGAAATGGCGCGGGGATAATTGGTAGTATAATCCCTGGGTAGTTGTCAGGATGTCGCCCTTTTGTTAGGGAGTTTTCTGAGCCATTTTTCTATTGGATGAACAATAAGGTCGGCCGGGACTGACCTTTGGGTGTTTGTTGGCGTGTCGCATGTGTGAATGACTGACAGCAATATGGATTGAAACAGACTCGAACATCCCCGTAAATGTTTTGGAAAGAAATATACACTTTTATAGACTATAAAAGCTACTAAAAGTGTTTTAAGAGGGATTGTCGGGATATCAAGAATGTGAATATTGCCAAATGTTTCCATTTCAGTAAAACCACGCTGTTGATGGGTTGCAATGAACCTCTGGATGAAGCGACTTGCACAACTTGGCGAATAGTTAGGAATGGTTCATGATCGATTTGTCAACAAATACGCCCCGCTAAATGTCACAACAAACAAAATACCGTAAACAAACTATACTCGACTGCCGATACAAATAGTCTGTACAAAAGTGTCTGTCCTGGACGAATTTTTGTCGGTTTGTTTCCATTTTTACAAGCTCTTCAAACACAGGACAGAGCCGTTGAGGCGCAGGTTGTGTAGCCGCTGGGCGGCAACTCCGTGGCGAAGTGACCAGGGCCTGACGTGGTGGCCATGACCAGGGCGCTGGGTGAGTTGGCGTACCGACAGCTCTGGTACACGGAGGGGACAGGGATGGGGTCAGACTTGGCCGTGTCTCGCCCACACGGCAGCCATCTTGAGTCTCCTGAGAAGGGTGAGTCCTCCGGTTTGCTGCCCTGTGGGTAGGAGGCTGCTTGTTCGTACCGCGCATGCGGTGGGGACTGTCCGTGATTGGCCGCCGTGCCAGGCGACGTCTCGGGGATGAAACAGCCGATGCTGGGGAGAGATCTCTCGCGATGTAAGTCTGTGGACGTTTGGTTGTCATGGCAACCTTCTCCTTGAGGATAGTCGAAGGTCACTGCGTTGGAAGGGCTGACATTGTTTGGGAAGGACGAGCGAGTTGTCCCGCTGTGTCTGATGACGCCCTCCGTGTCGCCGTCCGAGCCGTGCCCGTCTACCACCGCCCACTTCTCCACAGGGTACGCGGCGCCGTTGGAGGAGGTGTTGTTGTTGGTAACGATGATGGTCTCAGACCTGACGAGGAAGGATTGCTGATGGACGTGGACGTTCGAGTAGACGGACAGTTGGTTCCCGGCGCTGCCGTGCACGCCCGGCTGGTGGTACGGAGAGTGCTGGCCCCACGTGCCGTCGGGAGAAGAGTTTGGCATGGCGTCGCCCGGTCGCTGTTCTTGCGAGCACGTCGTCATGGCGACGGGAGAACTACACACTTCTGCGTCGTTGCCATGGCAATAGTTGGCAGGTTTGTTTACCTGCGTGTCCCAGATGGTCTGCCGTTTGTGGGTCCGCCCGTACAGGACAGGTGACGTGGACATGCTGCAGTAAGGCTCGGTAACGGCATGGGTGACGTGATCCTTCATCTTCCCATCAGGCAATGCGGGGTAGTTGTGGATGTAGAACTGGTCCTCTGTGATCAGGTTCCGCGTTTTATCTGAGATAGAAGGAAAATAGTCAAGATAAGTCATTCATCTCTACAGGTGGGAAATAAAGTGAAAGTGCCAACTATTCGCATTTGCTGTCGCCTACTAATGTTGGTCAACGTATGATCCAGAGAGACTTTAAAAGATGGTTTACCTGTGAATGGATCTATGCACATCTTCTTTAGCGGGTTCGGGTCCCACAGGGTGGACATCATCTTAGCCCGGCTTCTCTTCAGTGTGCCCTCACCCACGTACTGCGCCTGCGCGCCTTCGTACAGACAGTCACTCCTCCCCTGGTAGTAAACATAATAAAATGGTTAAAATATGACTAAAACGGTGTAATGAATATGCAAGTTTGACCTAAAGTTTGACAAGGAGTTTATGAACCCACAATGGATGATCCGCACGCATACATGTAATTACAAGCAAAAGTTCAGCTCTACGACGGCTCATATGTACACTACTTGGAGGTGTTGAACACTGCTATATTGTTCTGTACCTTTGCGATAGAGTATCTTCTTCCAGACAAGTTCCTTCTGGCCTCTGCTGACGCCTTAGGCTCGGGCCGAGGGTGGTCGTGCGTTCCTTTGGCCTGAAATTTAAAGAACTTCAGTCAAATCTATACAAGGACAAGGGATTCGAACTCACAGATGATACACATGTAGTTACTACCAGACATGCGTCCGTGAAGAGTACTGCACGTGGCAAACAACGTTAAAATTCTCTCAACTTTGACCGTTTGAAGTCACACGTGCACAAGACAGGTGTCCTGAAGGACTGAGTTAGGCAGCTGAAGAATACAGCTGGATGAGTCCAAAAATGTTCACAAACAAGCAGCCACTAAGGCGGTATGTGCTGGACGATAACCCCCACCCCACCCAGACTTCCCTGAGACGTCTTCCTCTGTCTTCTACTAAAGGTATTAACTCATTAAAGTCAAAATAGCTATATGTGATAAAGAGCTAGGATGAGGTCAGTCACCTGGAAGAAGATGACGTTGTTCTCCTGGCGCCAGAAGTGCGTGACGGGGTAACCACAGTGTCCGCGGCACGGCATCAGCTCCAGCCGGCCCTGGCACGAGCCGTTAGGGCACTGCTTACCTGAGGTAATACACAATACAAACGTTATAGGCATTGCAACAACTTATCATAAGCGTGGGTAGGAGTAAGAAGCTTTCTCTCTCCTTGGTAGAAGATAGGTCGTTGTGTTGGAGTGTTTTGTTGTATTTGAGTGTTTTTTATATACTTCATATGCACGGATTCGGATATCGCCACGGATCGTTACTCGACTAACAAATGTTTTCTACCAAAAGTGTTGAAGTTACTGTGTGTCCGTTGCCATGAATGTGGGATGAATCGCCTAGCGGTGGTTTAACATACTGCATGTGAAATTGACTGCTCATGCCAGACAACGCCTTGAGTGTCTGCATTTTCGGAGAACACGTGCAAAGTAGACTATAAACACTGAACTGTATATGAAAAAGCAGAATGTGTTTCTATTGCATTAATTGATGCAGCTCGGAGGCATACTGCTCAGCTATGGTGTTTACTGTGAAACAGCGCTCCCTAGTGACTTCAGCTGGAGTAACGTTTACAGCTTGTTTAAATGCCGAGGCTGAATTAGAAGTCATAGATCACAGATTTATTTGTGTCTCTCACACTGTTTAAGGCATAAAGAATAATTCATACCATTTGTCCTTAGTTCAATTTGAACTTTTTCCGAGAAAACATACTTTTAGCAGATTCACACATGGAGAACATTACTGTTTGATTTACCCTTCTTGTAAAAAAATGGGGATAATCGCATGCCATCCCTCTTTATAAAGACTGCGATCTCCTCTTACCCAGTTGCTTTTTCCTCGCCTTGTCACATATAGCGGGTCGCATGTGGATCTTCCCTCCGTCTGGAGTGGTGCAGTGCAGCGCGCAGACCAGGACGCCCAGACAAGACTTCTTCAGGATGTGGCAGTTGTGGTTGTTGGTGTTGCGCATGGCCCAGCCGCTGACGTGTTTCCGCGCGTCCGTGTCGCTAGCGTCGAACACCAGCCGGACGTTCCCGTCAGGCCACTCGTGGAACGGGTCCAGCCGACAGGCCTGGCGGACAAAAACACAGATAAGGTTTGTCGGTTTGTGCGATCGTTTGTTTCATGGTCTGTTTTGACATCTGGTTTGCACATTTGGTATAAGGTGCTCAAGAAGGGACTGAAAGGTTTGATCCACGAACACTGAGATGAACCCCTACTCTAAATGATAAGTGTGGTGGGTTCTTTAACCTGCATGAGGTGTGGATCTCCTCGAACATGAGACCTGCATGCGGCTTTATCTCTCAGCCGAGAGAACGTCCCCTCACCGAAGTTACATTTTCACCCGTATTGAGGCATTGTTTTGGAATCTTTTTTGGATTCCAAAACAATCGGAAATAGGTACAAAGTACTTTTCCGAAAGGCACAATTACCTTAGAAAATTGAATAGTTCAAACATCGGCTTAAATAATACAACACTGCATCTCCCAACCAATAAACATCTAATTGCCAACACACTTTCACCAACGTTTGCTCAGTTTTTCCCATTAAATCTATGATAATTGGAAGAAACAAATTATATCCTGTCACAAAACCTCGCCAAACACAATGTTTCTTCCAGGCAACTTACTTGATTGACGTGCGCGACAAAAGAACATATGATTCTTAAGCGTTTGCCCGTAAAGTTTGCCTGATTATCATGATGAGCCATCGCCGTGACAGACGTGATCCAGACGCCCGGGACGGTCGGACAATGATGAGCGCGCACCTGACTTCTACCCGCACGTGAGACAACCCACGGCCACGTGTCGGGAAAGAACCTGCTATTGTGTCTCTTATTACATCGTCTGATGGGCAGTTGTTAGCCCATTACACGGCTCAGAGTTCTGTACCAATGTGTTCCATAGACAGGATAGGCTTACACATAGACACTACACCATGCTACGCTTTCTTCGAAAACTGAAATCTGTAGGCTAGTGTTTTTAAATGGAGACTCAACTGCGATTGTTACAAGACTTAAGATGAGTGTTTTCTACAAAATTGTATTGCCACTGATAGCGTTAATTCGCTCTCTTTGCATCCTTTTGTATTAATTTCTTGTGTTTTCTTCTTTCGCTTTTACAAGTTTTTTTACAAGCATTTGATAAGCGTGTTAGAGTCGTCCCTGGTTGTCTATTGTCCTTACCTCCGGTAACGAGGCATCGTTGATGTCCCAGTCCCTCCTCTCCCCCACCTGTCCCTGCTGGCCGAACTCCGCCAGGTACCGCCCCGCTGTGTCCAGACTGCCGGTCTTCCGCGGCATCTCTCCGCCGGTCCCCATGTGCCTCACCTGGGCAGGAACACACGTGTGGTACAGTTAGCTACTGTTAATTAATAACGTCTACACGAAACCTGAAGCTGCTATAGCCAGGAGGAAAAATTGGAATAATATCGTATACCATAGAAATGGTTGATCTGATCAAATCATGCCGTTTTTCTCGTTTCAGAGCTTCATATTCAAATCGAAAGATCTCATTTCAGATTTTGACGCAGTTTTCCAACGGCTTTTGTCGCAGATGTCGTTGTTTATTTATTTTCATCATTTATCTCAAACAGCTCAGTGTCATTATTTTGGAAGGAAGTACAAAATAAATAAACTAAAGCAGGTGTCAATGTTAGTTTGGACACACGCCCGAACACCTGGTGCAGTATTAACAAATGGTTGTAATGTTAAAATTTCATTCTCGACATATACATACCAGCTCCATGCATATACTATATACACTACAGCTAGCAGATGATGTTATCTTATTGTAGACAATTATGATGGAGCTGTTAGGGCAGTACCCCCGTTGTTTTGTGTAGCTATGCTATGTAAAATATATGGAATGGACCTTTTCCACGTAGTTGAATGCAGAACCGAGATTTCACATTCATTAAGAAGAAATAATAACGTGATTGCTGTTTTAACACTGAACTCGAAAATCAACGTTAGCCTTAAGGTTCATCAGACAGTGTAGTCCATGAAAATATCATAATACGTGGCTACGGAAACGCAGTGCGTTTTTGTAACTTTTGATTACACATGTCTCTCCATCAGCATACTTCCCGTCCGTCTATAAATAAAAAAAATAGTAGTATACGTTTCCGTTGCTTATATACTTTGGTGTACATACACAAGTACACACCACCTGTGGACAAGTAAAAAAAATACAATCAGTTTTGTTTCCTAGTTTTGTCTGGAGCGTGTCATTTCCGAAGCTTCCACAAACACAGCTGCCATGAACTTCAGACGCGCTGGTACGAGCAGGCAAGCAAGGCGGCTGGTCTGCGCGCGTACAGGACAGTTATCCCGGGGTCTTACACATTTTAACTTGTCTAGAAGATTCAAGCAATTGTAATGGTTAAACGGCATACTGATTGGCTATTCACACATTAGTGATATCTAACTATACGGGTGCAAGGTAGACTACAGATTGACTAAGGCCTACTAGTCTAATGCATGTACAACCTGCACAATGAAATCTGCATTCGATGTCAAGAGAAATAATAAGAAACTCATGACAAATGACATAATTATTATCTTACTGTCCAAGCAGAAAATGTGAAAATCTCTGTCTCCGCCCAAACATCGTTCTCTGGATAAAATGAGCAATTTGAATTAATGCCATAATTCCAGTTATTGATAAGTACTGTTATCCTGCTGAATAGTGATTATTATAAGTATAATATGCTCAGTGGTGGTGGATGTGACAATTACTATTCGGCAGGTTGACAGTGAAATTATAGTTGACAGTAGAGAACACTACAGAGAAACGTCTCGAACTGACACGTTCTTGGGGATTTTATTATTTTTACGTTTGCAGTCCCCCGGGTTTGTATATTTGCAGAGTGAAATGTCATTAAGAGACTACTACCTACGCTTTACACTGACTTTTGTTCCATTGTTCGTTTTGAAGATGATCTTTGTGACAAATGACCCTGGCTATTATTTGAGCTTCATCAGCTCAGACAGGCGGCAAAGAGCCGCTGATCTGGCCGTCCAATGGCCGCCAAGTCATTGGAACCCAATAAAAGGTGGCAAAACGGTGTAAAATGTGAACATTAGAGACATAGCTGCGATAATGATGGCGACATGCTGTCACCCATTGCCTAGAACACAAAGCCAATTCTGTGCGCTTGAGTAGGTCCAATGCTGCTTCCCTGTGGTACCCCCAGGCAGTATAGTGATGGTTGAGGCCTCCGGTCAACCCCGGTAATTGTCCCTTTTTCTCTCATCTACTAGTCAGATTTACTATCAAATCTAGTCTGACAAAATAACAGCGACGAAGTAAATAGTTGAAGATGCACACCTAAACTGCTTGGCCGAGTTTAAACTTCCATTCGTACTTCAAACGAAATGAAAATCACATTACCTTCATCTGAATTATTCACAACGTTAATTACCCGACTGTGTCAGTTTGATTAAAAGTTTCCTATCTTGAGGCTTGGGTGATTTCGCGCAGCTCCAAACAAAATTAAATCTATATAATCAAGGAAACGATCCACCCCGGTGTGAGTTGATCAGACTTTACAGTCCGGTCTCCTGGCTGACATCTTGGGAAGGTGAAACTCACCTGCTATGTCAATCCTTCCACAAATGTGGTAATTGCAATTAATAGATAAATAGATAACATCTTCTTTAGTAACTTTATCTGTAACGGACTGGTAGTCTTTTTAGGTCGGTGCGTCGTCTTTTTAAAGGGTGAACTGGAACAATTTCGTTCATTAATGACTTCTTGTTCTTGAAAATTTACGAGGTGAGCCTGAACAAAGGCCGGGCATGCATGAGTTCGAACTACAGGTGCGTGGAACACTTTCCTCCATTGAATCCGTGCCGGGGTCACTGTACGTACGGGAGGGCACCTTTTACTCTTTACTTCCGGGTCACTACACATTTCCGCGTCGGGAGGTGTTTATGGCCATCAATCACTGCACGATCCTCCACCGACACACCACGCCACGGAATATACTGGGCGGAATTTAGTTATTTTATCTATATATTCGAAATTGCAACAAGCACAATACAGTGGTTACCCAGGCAGCCCCAGCTGATGACGGGCACCACGTAGAACAAATGTACATACATATACATAGTTACATACAATAACTTAACTAAATAATATTAAAACATTGCAGAAATCATGACAACATTGGACCTATTTCAGAGACTGAGAACATGTATTACGTAAAAGTTTCTGGAGCACATGTTGTTTTGCTTGTATTACGTAACCAGCGCCGGCATATGCCTCAAGGCCTGGAGCACCTTCAAACAGTTAAAATCAAAACATGTTACATAACACCAGACTCTTAGGTTAGCTAACTCACACACAGACAAGTTCTCTAAAATTCTCTACAAAAGCTAAAAGTATTACTGAGGAGTTGAGCGGAGAGTTCAAAGTTTGTTCACTCAGATCGAGGGACTGGCTTGCTTCTCTTTCTACCCATGATATATCATAAGAGTTAGAAAATACGTAATTCAAACATTTATGAACAGGTAATGGTCAGAGTGTGACGGTGTTCAAAACTATACAACGAAAAGTACAAAAGATACGTTGCAATGTAATGCCCCCTGGTCACTGTTTAACTACCGTAACGCAGTGAAGGAAAAGGTACATACATGCGATAGGTCCAATCGGCCATTGAAACAGCAGGCAGGTAAACATAACATGCAGTATGTGAGATAAGAGAACGCCACCATCGACTCGAGTACTCAGAATATGTCTGTGTGGCGTGACGTACCTCCTTCTCAACCTCTACTGGCAGGTGTTACCGCTGACAACGTCTTAATAACCTGAAATACATCCTGCCGGTGTAGTCTGTGTCTTCCTACACCACTCCGCAGAGGCCCTTGTCGGACTGCCTATTCCTTAAGGGTCATGCTATCGGTCAAGCATCACCGGTGGGCAAATGAATTATTATGATCATTATTAGTATGAAATATGGATGCTGTCTTGTCGTTTTCAAAATGCTTCCTTGTCAGGAACAGAGAACCCTTCCCTCGCGAGCTGTCACTACGTTTTTTGTGGTGTCTGTTTGATAGTTTGTTTTTGTTTTGTCTGGTATAACCGTTAAACCGCCCTAAGGCTCTACCCACCCTACCTACAGTAGGTACAAGCTTGCGTAAGACCTGACTGATCGGTCGGATCCACACACACTTATCATTGTCATTTCAAAGCAGATTTTTACCCACCCACCATAGATAGTCACGTTGCCAAACGACTTTTGAGTGGCCAAAAGCTTATTTCGAGCCACCCTGGCGATGAAAGGGACAGACGAAATATGTCGACAGGATTCACAACTCATTGGCTCTAAAAACACAAGAACTGAGAGATACAAATCCCTTACCAATCCTTTACATGATACACCTGCCAGATAACACAAAATCGTGATCTCTCCGTTGTTAATCCTGATTTTAATCTTAATCATAATTCTTAACATTATCAAATAACTATTGTTTTTATACCGAATCTGTACAGTACCTACTTTATAACTATAGCTTCAATGTATTGCTAGTGTTACGTCCTTGGACATGCTTGTGAAGAAGTGGCGTAGTCTGTCAAGGTACAGCACAGTCTGGCAGACAACGAAGCCACATTGTATGTCAATGTGGATATCTTCTTTGGAAACTTCTATAAATCATTCATGGTCTCATTATTTTGGTATCACTTAGTTGTTGGTTAGCTAGTTAGTTAGTTAATTAGTTGGTTGGTTGGTTAGTTGGTTGGTTGGTTGGTTCCTTTTTTTCTTCTCTTATGTAAACATTTCCCCTTTTTGATCTATAGCACTTCCAAGAAACGAAGATACAAAATTGAGACAGCGGCCCTTTCCGTAATAACCCCTTCACAGGTGTCCGTGGGAAGGCAAGTGATCCTCCCCTACTAATATCTTGTCCTTAGCTCGGATCCCGCCCAAATCCCCGCCACATTATGACTTCCCCGCCACAAAACCGTCCACCTGCCTAACGTCCACTTTAGTCAGATTATCCTTCATGTCGTCGGGATATCACGGTACGGGAATCGGAAATAGAACACAATCGTGTCATTTGGCGGCTAAGCTGGACAATTCTAGCCCATGAACTTTGTCATTTCCGATATCTTATTGTCACATAACTCCTGTAACACCTTTCCCAAGGCTACTTATTTACACCTGAAGGCGCTGTCAGCTGTGAATACGGAACAGAAAAAATAGTCCATTTCCCCTAAAGCTATCCCGCTCTGTCGTGTTTAGATCGTTTTATTTTCATTGCCAGAAATTATCGGTCGACCTACACAATACACCACACACACGCGCGCTCTCATACTAGTCAATTACGGAGCTACTAAAAAAGAAGAGGCCCTACTTAGGCGGATACAGTCAACAAACGAGGACAAAACACATCTGTAATTGACTGTCAAGTGGCGCCATTGCACCAATGAAGCACGTCAATTCCGCACACAAAAGCAGCGCCTGAAGCAGTACGTCCCGGCCGCCGGTGTACAGCGCATCGGGAACACTTTCCACCAGATTGTGATCGCCGAGTTTCTGTTGAGCGACAAATAATCGGACTTGTGCGAGCCTTGATTTTCTCCGTTGGTGGTGTCCTAAATATAAGTT
>NW_017804453.1:453680-454118 GCF_001625305.1 Branchiostoma belcheri
CATGACAAATGACATAATTATTATCTTACTGTCCAAGCAGAAAATGTGAAAATCTCTGTCTCCGCCCAAACATCGTTCTCTGGATAAAATGAGCAATTTGAATTAATGCCATAATTCCAGTTATTGATAAGTACTGTTATCCTGCTGAATAGTGATTATTATAAGTATAATATGCTCAGTGGTGGTGGATGTGACAATTACTATTCGGCAGGTTGACAGTGAAATTATAGTTGACAGTAGAGAACACTACAAAGAAACGTCTCGAACTGACACGTTTTGTGGGATTTTATTATTTTTACGTTTGCAGTCCCCCGGGTTTGTATATTTGCAGAGTGAAATGTCATTAAGAGACTACTACCTACGCTTTACACTGACTTTTGTTCCATTTGTTCGTTTTGAAGATGATCTTTGTGACAAATGACCCTGGCTATTATTTGA
>NW_017804453.1:454138-476671 GCF_001625305.1 Branchiostoma belcheri
GCTTGCGTAAGACCTGACTGATCGGTCGATCCACACACACCTATCATTGTCATTCAAGCAGATTTTTACCCACCCACTCTGGATAGTCACGTTGACAAACGACTTTTGAATGGCCAAAGCTTATTCGACCACCCTGGCGATGAAAGGGACACACGAAATATGTCGACAGGATTCACAACTCATTGGCTATAAGAACACAAGAACTGAGAGATGCAAATCCCTTACCAATCCCTTACATGATACACCTGCCAGATAACACAAAATCGTGATCTCTCCGTTGTTAATCCTGATTTTAATCTTAATCATAATTCTTAACATTATCAAATAACTATTGTTTTTATACCGAATCTGTACAGTACCTACTTTATAACTATTGCTTCAATGTATTGCTAGCGTTACGTCCTTGGACATGCTTGTTAAGAAGTGGCGCAGTCTGTCAAGGTACAGCACAGTCTGGCAGACAACGAAGCCACATTGTATGTCAGTGTGGATATCTTCTTTGGAAACTTCTATAAATCATTCATGGTCCCATTATTTTGGTATCACTTAGTTGTTGGTTAGCTAGTTAGTTAGTTGGTTAGTTAGTTAGTTAGTTAGTTAGTTAGTTAGTCTCTTATGTAATCGTTTTAAACATCTCCCCTTTCTGATATATAGCACTTCCAAGAAACGAAGATACAAAATTGAGACAGCGGCCCTTTCCGTAATAACCCCTTCACAGGTGTCCGTGGGAAGGCAAGTGATCCTACCCTACTAATATCTTGTCCTTAGCTCGGATCCCGCCCAAATCCCCGCCACATTATGACTTCCCCGCCACAAAACCGTCCACCTGCCTAACGTCCACTTTAGTCAGATTATCCTTCATGTCGTCGGGATATCACGGTACGGGAATCGGAAATAGAACACAATCGTGTTATTTGGCGGCTAAGCTGGACAATTCTAGCCCATGAACTTTGTCATTTCCGATATCTTATTGTCACATAACTCCTGTAACACCTTTCCCAAGGCTACTTATTTACACCCGAAAGCGCTGTCAGCTGTGAATACGGAACAGAAAAAATAGTCCATTTCCCCTAAAGCTATCCCGCTCTGTCGTGTTTAGATCGTTTTATTTTCATTGCCAGAAATTATCCGTCGACCTACACAATACACCACACACACGCGCGCTCTCATACTAGTCAATTACGGAGCTACTAAAAAAGAAGAGGCCCTACTTAGGCGGATACAGTCAACAAACGAGGACAAAACACATCTGTAATTGACTGTCAAGTGGCGCCATTGCACCAATGAAGCACGTCAATTCCGCACACAAAAGCAGCGCCTGAAGCAGTACGTCCCGGCCGCCGGTGTACAGCGCATCGGGAACACTTTCCACCAGATTGTGATCGCCGAGTTAGTGTTGAGCAACAAATAATCGGACTTGTGCGAGCCTTGATTTTCTGCGTTGGTGGTGCCCTAAAATAAGTTGAAAAATTTGATTGTGCCGTCGCCTGGTCATGTAATAATGTTGGAATAGAAAAAATGGAATATGATGCACGATGCAAAAGTATGATTTAAAAGACAACAAAACACACCAAATGTTTCTAAATATTCGTTCTGTGTGAAATTCGTTGAGCGATCTGTCAAATCTGGGTCGCTCAGCGGTCGCAGCCTCCAGTGGAGAGACGGTTTATGCACGACCTGTCTGACTACATGGCACTCTGTATGCTCCATTCACTAATTTTGTTACACGTTCGTACAAGATTGTTCAATAGAAGCTGCAAACTAAAACGCACCCAGATAAATAGAGAAACACTAATTTGAAAGGTGAACGCGTTCATATGCATATCAGCCGCACGTTTATCTTCGTTCCTGACCAACTGTCATGGTGATCATTTAAATGTTTCTAATGATGTCTTGATAAGGATAAATAATACTCATTAGTAACCATTAGAATGTTCATGTGGTTTACTAGCTGGAACGGAGACCCATATCTACTTCTGTAACGTGTGAACTATGTTTGCTCAATGAGCGTGACTGCCTTCGATCAACCCGCTTACATTTTCGTAAGATTTGAATTTTGAGAAAGAAAAATTTGTGAAACAATTAAGATATTCAATGTGGAACATACCCTTGGATTTGACAGGAATTGTCTTGATGCACTGATCCTATCATATCGAATCATTTATGTTTTAGACTAAGTCAAATACACCTGAAAACTCGACACAGTAAAGCGAGACGTTGATTTATAAAGTGTGACACGTGTACGCACTGGTAGTTCCCGTGTATGTGTGTGTCTTTGCCGGAGGTCCCCGCTCAACAAACCGCCACAGGACCGCCTACAATCTGATTTTATCGCTCGTATGTTCCAAGTCAGTGTTTCCAAATGGAATCACCATGGACACGGGCGCCCTGCAGATGATCGTGTTGGGACATTTTCCACGGTTGTCAGCTTAGCGAAGACTACTTGGCCAAGCTCGCGTCATGCACCCCACCAGAAAAGCAAGGACGAACTGACCTGAAACTTTAACATTGACTGGCGTTCGAGAAAAGTGATGTTCTCCAGAAAACCACAACAATGGAACGAGACAGCATCGGTTTGCAGAGGATAATGAAGGGACACTTGCTTCAAACAAGTCAAGGATAATTTCGTCACAGAAAAGGCGCAGCGCAGATGTATATTTTTTCAGGAGTCCTTAATATTCCTGAAGTTGATCTGAGATATGCGCGACTGCGTACACTATGAATGAAGAAAATACGGACCCAAACCGTTCAGACAACATACCAATCTAAGCCTAGAATGAAGGGCATGTTGACATGCCGGAAACGGTGAAAAAAAGACTTGGGCTGCGAAAGATATCAAGTCTATCAAGCAGACGATTACAGGAAAATACAAAGTGTGACGAGTAAGGTACAGCACAGTGAAGCCATCAGAAGGAACGTAGGTTGGACAGAATGGACATGGTACCTGAAGAGCCAGTTTCCATACTGACGTGGGACGGAGAAACAAAGGTCGAGACGGACGTCATACCTTTCTAATTTGACAGGACACTTGGATTCAGTACGTATTCAGACGCCGTGACAAAGGTTCTGTGCCACCAGAGGCCAAGGCTTCGGCACGACATCAAAGACGCTCCCGTCCCCTGTCGTGGCGTATTGTCCAGATCTCTCAGTCGGTAGCCTCGGGGGTAGATTGTGAGGAAGGTCGGGGTGAAGTGAGGGATCCATTCAACAGACAAGGGCAGGCCAACAACATAAACGGCAGGGAGCAGAGGACGCGGCCTCTGTCACGACCTCGCCGGGAAGGACACTGGAGAGACTGACAGCGCGCAAACAACGACACTGTGTCGCCGTTACTTTGATTGAAAACTTTGAAAAAGGGTAACAAAGACGCAGTGTTTGGTCAGATGGGTTTGCTCGGGTCAGGCCCGTGGCTGGTCCGGTCGTGACCTGCAGCTGCGCCGGGGAAAAACTGCCGGACAAACGGACGGAGTCTGGGCAAACACCGCCCGCATTTGTCCGCTGCCGTGTCCCTGGAACGTCCGGCAGAAAAGATGGGGCGGCGACAAAGAACGGACGATTTAGTGAAGAGATAGCCGCTGCGTATCAAGGCAGAATAGCCATAGTAACCTCTCAGCTGTTGACTCACTGAGTTAATCCTCGGGTAAAGTAAGAAAGAAATGCTGAAGAAATGTTAAATGCCGACAAGATGAAAGAAAAGAGGAAGAAAGGCCAGGACTGAATCAATGTGGCTCAAAGAAACATACCCATTCGGATTCGGAGATGATATGAGCCATTGTCGAACCGACGGTGGCAAGTCTACCAAAGACGAGATGAGAAGATAAGAACTTCAGCTGCAGGTTATGTATACCTCACGCGAGGACACTCGCGATCTTTGCAAGAATGTGTCACGTATTTAGCAAGCTAGATTTCAAGTGTTCTTGTGCCTTCTTAGAAACCTCAATTTGTGGCTGATGAGTATACGACACAGATATGGGGACAGAGATGGAATTCAACTTCACTGACACTACCAAGTCAAAGCGCCTCGTCTAATATACAGATACAACAAATATCACACATCTAGATCCGCACGGCATATTTTGGAGCTGTTTCTCCAACGTTGTTGACAAAGTACGCTTGTCAGAGGGCCCGCGTAACGTCATGCTATATAGTAAGTACTGCACGTTATAACGCAAGTGAAGTTCGAAGCTGGCGTGCATTTGAAAATAATACGATACAACTGTCATAAAGAGCACGTATCCAGTCAGCAAGCACTTCAAATAAGGGTTTGAGGGTAAAAACTTTGAAAAAAAAATGTCTATAGGGGACAGCAAACAGGCAGCGCAAATTGAGCAATTGTCCTAATGCTAAATCTGCCTCCCTTCGGAGGAAATTACTACATTTAAGCAGCGTAAACATCGGTGAATATTCAAAGCACACACAGTAGCGCGCCGCTAGAATTACTGAAAATTATTCCCAAAGGATCCATTTTGGCCCTCATGCCTATCTATGCTGCAAAGATATACTTATGATATATCTAAGTACTTGTTGACAAAAACTACCTGATACGATGTACAAACAGGATATCGCTTACCATACTACAGCCCTGTCCAGCCGCCACCAAGTAGAAGTGTTCTCCAACTGTAGCCTGCGCTCCCCGGCGCTAAGCCACTTATATGCTCGAGGGGGACCAATGGTCATTCAAGCGATCATTTTAATATAATCTCCATCTAATCGGCAGATAGAAATTGGGGAGTCTTGACTTTCGCTTGATCGCACCTGTTCCATTGTTTTGTCGATCCAGTTTCTGGCTCGCCTATTCTGTTGTCTGGGTAAATACCCTGGTAATGCCGGTTTAATAGGGGGAATATCCCCGGTAGGAGTGACACTAGACCGCCCCTTTCCGTGTAGAACGTCCCCGTAACGTATAATCAAGGTAATGTTTCATATGTATGAGTAAACAGTAAAATGAAGGTCCCTAACTATCTGCTAATTTCTCCCGGCGTCGACCAGAGAGATTAACAGCAGAGACAGCGGCCGGACGAATTCCTGAAGGGCCCTTTAGGAAAATTTGGACAATTATTATTTATTGTTATGATGAGCGTTTATTTCTGGATGAAGTGCCCGCATATACTCTGTGTACAGAAGATTCAGAATGTTGTAATGTACACAAAGGGGGGAAATTATATGGCTAAATAGGCGAATGTCTGCAACGTCCCGACGTGACAGGGTCTTCAGTTTCATCCCTCTCTGTCGATTGTCGGGCGCAGGCAGCAAGCATATGGAAAAATTACAAAAGGCGGTTTGCCTTTTATTCCATCTCTTGCTTTATCTATAAACTTTCCCCCGCTATCGATAACAATACGGCACAACAGACCCCTATTACACGGTACAGACAGTCGGACGGGTGCCGTAAGTGGATTATAGACTCAGCTGAATGGACTTTTTTCTGCGCGCCTGAACTTCAAAACGTCGGTCACCCGGCATTCGCTTGGCAGTACCGTACCGGGGCGAATACATAGAGACAATTTGTGAAGGAGCCGTGCCCGGTGTTCACAAATCAATACGTGTACATTAAGGCCGTCTTTTTTTGCCTGAGTTCTTGTTTCCAATTGCGGCCGGGCACGTGGTAGTGAGTGAATACACGGTGTACTCAGGGCAAATATCAGGCGGTCCGGCCGCTAACACAGGAGGTGACAGGGAGCACGGACATTAATCAATTTCATGGCGATTAGGAGGCAGAGAAGACAGGACCTTGTACGTACAGATTGTGGCATTGTGGCGGCGGTTCTCTCCAGCCGAGAGCCCGGCCAGCTCGCCTTTGTGACTCAGTGCTGTGTTCCCGAACGCACCTGGTTTTTCCGACCCGCCCAAATTGTAGTATTGACGATAGGTTAAGCAGAATTCCCGCCGAGACTTCCATCAAGAAAGTATTAAAAACCCGCATTTCACGCCCCCTCTATGGTCTGTGTTCTCAACTTTGGAAGCACAAACCACTGGGAACGAACTGCACAGCGTCGACCAACCGCCGACAAGCAAACCTTGTGGGTTGATATCATAATCCTACATACTCCAATATTATTATATAGAGGATCTCAACCAGCGAAAAGATATAAAAACATGTACAAAATCGATCCCCCATTTGATTGTTACGTAGAGGCAAACTTCGCATATATCTGTCACTTTGTGAAGTATTACAGTGAACAAAAAAATCCAATTATACTAATACGAGCGCTTTGATTCTTTTAGACTATTGAAGAGAAAAAAAGTAAAGAACCGTTTGAAAAATGATCTATATTTTAGAAGTTAGGTACTACCGCGTCTGTTGCCAATTTTCCCGGAACCACAACAATTGGTCCTATATTATGTCCCGGTACATAATGGAAGACTTCCCAACCTAATAGCTGGCCGTGCGCCAACGTTTTAGATAAAAGCACTTTTCAGGTTCACAATATAATTAATTTCCCAATCGTGCCACGCAACCCTTTCTTCCCTCCTCCCCATGGAAAAACGCTGTCTGTGAGTTTCTCGTGCACCACAAGACTTCTTAAAACCCCGGAGGGTTCATTTGTGGCTTTTAGAACTCCATTGAGATGGCCTAAGAACGTGCATGGGATTTGGAGAATATGAATAACGGGGAAGCTTTTGTTTTTTTTGGAGAGAAACAAACTGTGGAACAGTGGTCCCTGGGCGTTAATTATACACTGTTGCTCTGTAATAGAATATGAATTTGCCTCAAACAAGCATGCAGCTGCACGGGGCTGCCTGAATGGAGGGTAGACTAGAGCGAAGGGCAGAGAAGAGTGTTTAATTTTCTCCTTTTGTCCGAGAAGTTGTGCGCCTTTTCCATCACAGTGTCAATTTGTGACTTTTTTTTCCTTCTCTACATTTCCGCGTTGGTTGCACCTGCTTGTGGCCAAGTACCCGTGACGTGTTTTGTCTCTCTCTCACAAGCGGTGTTTGAACGGGCCCCGCCGGCCTTCAGGGAGAAAATTATAGGGAAGGCAGGGCCAATAGCTGTATTTGTGAGAGAGGAAAAGGTGGCTGACACTTCCCACGGACTGCCACCGTCCGCCGAGAATGATGAATGTCATGGCAAACACGGCAATGGACGTTTATAATCATGGCGCACGGAAATGTCAACTGGGGAAGCCCCGCTGAGCACACAGGAGAACACTGTGGCTATAGAGAGAGAAAAAAAAGTAAAAAGCTGGCTGTACGTAGTTCTTGTTTTTGATGCAATGAAAGAATCAATTTTTTAAACGTCTTCAGCAGTATAGTAGATGGTGTGTAGTATAGCAGACTGTCAAAGTCACCGCCTCTAGTAGCACATTAAGTGAATGTTTGAGTGTGCCTGTCAGATCGGGATGTCTTAAGACGTGACGTGCACAGAGAAACGAGAGCACTGCAATGTAACATTCATATTCACCACGACCTAACAAATAACGGAGAGGCATGGTTGTATGCCTGGAATGGGCCAAGGCGACCACTAATATGGTTTTTGCTGGGATATTGATGCAGTATTAAAACTTTGCCTTATTCTATTGATCTCTGTCAAAGTTTTTCTGACTATAGTCTGCGAAGCATTTCCATACTTTTATGTTGGAGAGTGGGGTGAAATACGTAAGAACAGAGATGTAAAACTTGAAGAGAATCGGAATTTTCTATTTGTTCTCGCCTCATCTTTTTCGTCCTGGGTTCCTGCCTAGACGAACACAACACAACACATGTACAACATAACACAACACAACACACCGCCCAGCTGACACCATATCAACAACCACTGATACCTCTCAGAACGGGTGATCAGCGAAGCGGTGCATGGCGGGAAGTGACAGTGACTTTTTGACATGTTGCCTGTCCGCCGGTCCGCGGCACAATGGGCGGACTTACCGCATATCTCACGCGATACAGGGGGCTTTCTCTGGGATATCTCTTAGGCTATGATACAAGTCCGCTCAGACAAAGGGTGCAATAACCAAAATTCTATTTAGCCCAAGCCCTAAAGCTCTAAATGTTTAACTTAATCCCAATTTAATGAAAGTTGCGTGAATTGCAGACATGGTTCGCACGTTACCGTGTGAGGCTGCGAAAGCGTAATTGCTCTTTTTTGGAAGGACAAACAAGTAACCCTTTCCTTCCTCGATTTATTAGTGCCAGGCTTTTGTAGCATTACCATCTAATATGAACGATCTACAAGTTGTAAAAGGAAAACTCCCCTCCGGCGACCAAGCTTTAAGTCGCAGATTCGTCGCTAAAATCAAGGCTTTGCGCATGGAGCGCACCTGATTTTTCTGATTGTGAATCGTGACTAGCCTTTGTTCGATCTTGACCTTATGTAATGAGTCAATTTCGTGAACAAAGCTGAGAATACTTCCCGGCTTTCGCAGCCATTTATATCGGTATCCTGCCGGCCCGGAGTGATGGTTCTGTGTGCGATGACGGAGGTTTGGTGTGGACTGTGTTTATGAGATTACCCTGTCCTCTGCAGGTGTGCAGCGCCTGAACTAACCGTTCCACACGTTCTATTTCGCACTAACACACACAGAAATGTTGTAGCAACTTTAACATGCCGGCGCACGTAATATTTGTTACAGGTGACAGCAGATAAATAACACTATAAAGACACATGTCTGTGACTCTCATGACAGGTGAGTTCGGAAAAACGTTATCAGTTACCGTGGCGGCGTTACACCAACCAAATTAACAACCAATCAAACAAACAAACAAACAAGCAACTGAAAGTTAACAAACAACCAAACGACTTGGCTCAATGGCGGAATTCTACAAACTCTAACTTAGTCTAAGGATCCCTCTTACTTGACATCTAAGGGTTTAGACACAAGGTAATTCGTACCGTATTTCGCAGATGGTTCTCTGTAAGCGTTTGTTGAGTGTCGCTGTCGCCTGTCTCAACCCTGACCATACATGCACATAGCAAGGTTACAACAGGGTATAAGGACCCACAACCGACCACGTTTAGCCTGGGGAGGGGGGATTCTCCTGTCCTCTTAGCCCTGCTCACCAGCAATGGTTAAGGCGATTATCTTCGCGTCTAATCGGACTAATCTGCCGGCCCCCACGTCCAGCAAGCCCCACAACACTTCCTAGCCGTCCCCTTCAACAACAACAAGTGGATTAGGGTTCCTCGGTGCTTTGGTAGCTCGTGCCTACAGACGGACCGCGGCGCGGTTGAGGTGTAATCCCCGGCGTGAGCTCGCATCCCAATCGGAGGGTGTAGGAGCTGCGGTGATCTGTTTAACCAGTGCCCCCGGCACAACGCCGCCATGCTCCGCTGAGAACTTTGATTACGATACCGCGGTAACATGTACTTTGGTAAAGGTGAGCCCGACAAACCTTTTGGGGCTTGACAAGGGTCCCCTTTACCAAAGCACATGTTACATGAGTGGTGAAGAAAAGGCCTTGTATGCCGTCTGCGCCACCGTGTGTAAACAGGCAGGTTTCCTATTCAGTTTGTGAACGCAAGTTAGATAGAATCCATGCAAGAGGAAACGACTGTCTTGTAGATGTAAACCTTCACGGACAGTGCTGTAACAGGACGGTAGAATGACGTCGCCAAAACCAACTTCTCAAGAATCAGTTCCGTCTGAATTCTAGGAAATATCGGAAAACTTAGTTGGCGACAAAAGTATCTCAATCTAATTTTCCTCATAAAACAAAATCTCATTTTACTCATGAAACAAAATCAATCCCATTTGCAAGAACCACTGTAATGCATATATACAATTTCTACTGCTACTCAAAGTCGTGTTGTTACATTAGTCTTATAGGTCGTCATAAGATTTGGATGTCGCAGTATTTTCAAGCAGGCTGTGACAGAAACAATCACAGACAATGCACCGTAACAAGACGGCTGAATTCTTCAAGAAACTTGCACGACTTTCCTAATGACGCCTCAGATCGTACGACGTATGTGACCGAGCCCTTACAAAGGTCTGCAAAACTTACGCAGAAAAACAGACAGTTTTTGCCCGAGAGTTGGTGTATCACACAAACGGTTAAGTCCATCGTATCTGTAACGACAATTGTCGTCTGTATTTTTTCCACAGATCCCCGCCCCTGAACAACAGATTTCTGGTCTGTCTTGTAAGATAAGATCTCTAACCGCTCATCACAAACATCCTTAACATATCTACCACTCGATTGCCGGCCAGCCTGACAACATAGCCTGTGTGTAGGAGATGTTATCTCTGGTTAAAGAGTTGCACACCTGCGGGGGAAATTCAGCCGCCGGGCGTCAGGTGTTCTGGGAAAACTTCGCCAACCTTCAGTACACGGATTACCTCATTTACTCAGTCGTACTTTACAAATCATTTTCTGAATCATTTCATCTTCGTAAAATAAGTCATCATCATCATCGGTCAGCTGCAGCGCAAAAAAAGTAAAAACTTATGATTCAACCGAAGGAAACAAACAACTTAGCAACACATCAGGTTTTCGCAGTTCTCGTGAATAAATGTTTCCGTATACTCTTAAAAAGTAAAAGGAATTGTCCGTCTTACCTCCTTTCCTTAAATTTCAGCAAGCCAGTCTCGTAGTAAGAATCAAGGTTGGATTAGTTTCTTATTTCTGGTTAAGGTGAAGTCGTTTTCCTTTTCTTGATGTGTAACGGTGCAGTCACATTCGTCGTAAGATTTTGATGTTGTAGAATTTTCAAGCAGGGTGTGACCGAACAAACCGCCGACAAGAGACTAACTAACCTTTTCCGTAACAAGACAAGTTAATTTTGCAGGACACGCGCACAACTGTCCCAAGAACTCCCTCCGTTTACGACCGTATGTGACCAGGACCTAAGTGTCTCGTTGCACCAGGTGACGACAGTGTTGATTATGTCTAGTTAAAGTGAATTGTGTCGGGTTTTTTCAGAGGAGACAAGACACAGCGCACCTGCGTTCACGCCTACAGGAAACCTACCTCCTGACCATTGCGTCTTCTCCCATTCCGTACATGTCTGCCGACTAACAACACGGAACGGACCGTCCTAACAACAACCCCGCCGCTTCTGTCTGCTCACCCGTTGTCTCTGTCTCCGAGTCCGAATCCCATAAACCCGCTTGGATTCTGTACTGTTCGTGTTATGATGAATATCAATTTACGGCTAGCGCAGCAACTGTTGAGTATGACATGCAGTCGTCGAATGAAAAAGACTTCGTCTTCGATCGAGAGTACAGTATCTCGAGTAGTGTAAAGACGCAAGAAGGCGACTATACTGAAGAAAAAAATAGGAGAGTAAAATAACTTCATCGTCTTTTACACTCCTTTTTAACCAGATCATTCGTGCGCACACTTTGATTGTATTACTCCGTTCTGCACAGGTGTATACACAAGTCATCGTCTTTAGCTACATAACATGCAGGACAAACGTGTACATGTTTGGGGTGAAATGTTAGCCACAGAAAACACACAGAGCTAGGGCCCAGCGCGTTACGGTGAATGTTCGCGTGTTGATCGTATTCCCAGTCAGACACATACAGATACGGTCTCTTCTCTTGTGTCTTGTTGTACCAAATTAGTGGTAGGATTACCACGAACTAATCACCTGTGAAAGGATAGAAAAAAGAACGCTGTGCCGAACTATGAAACAACGAACTTGGTACAAAGTAACAAAGTGCACCACTCCCAGATACATGTACCTGTATGCATATACTACACACAGTAGCGATTTTAGATGTGGCGTTACGTTACGTTACGGTGTTATAACTCTTGCTGAAAAGCTTATTAATCTTATATTGGTGTACCTTTTGTAGGACTTTGTTATAATGTGAGTTTTCTACGTACTAAGCAAATCAACTCTGTTATGCCATATGACAATTCTCAACGGCCCGAGTCCATTTTTGTCAGCTACAATAAGTTGATGTTTAAGCGGCAGTGATAATGATAAAGTAACATGAGGTTTCCTGCATATATTAGGCTTCGTGGCCGCTCGTTACAAAAGTTGGTGGCCATGACAACAACTCATGTACCCCGACAAAAACGTGTGCCACCGTTTACTGGTCACAACTGAGCAAACAACGCCTCTAGCGGCCGGCTCGACACCCACGGTCCTGCCGCCTTCCTCTGACAGCTATCGTCGTCAGGAATGTTTAACTTGCCGCGAGTTTCTCTCGTTCTGACTGAAATCCTTTGTATTACACGTCAGCAGAGTTATTGTGGAGTGTGTTTACGCCAAGTACATAGGGACACCGGTGAATGACAACGGACGTGACAATGAATTAAAGGGCGCAGTGTTGCGACCGGCACGCTTGCGGCACGTGCAGCCCGGGGCCGGCCGATCGCCACGCGCCCAGGCGGACGGTCCCGCGTTTGTCCACGGGCGATCGACTGTACGAACACCTCTGATGGGGAGATAACGATTATTAGCTGTTAGGCTGTTAGTGAGGCACCGTCGAGCGCTAGCAGTCGGGACTAACTGTGGGCAAACTGCCAATCAGGGCACAGAACTCTTGATACACCGATAGTGAACGTCAGCAATCTGGCTGTACCTTCAGAGCTTTACAAGTCATTTCTTCCCCCTACGGTTTGGTCGACACATTACTGATTATTATAGTGGCATAAATGTGCATTATATACATGCACTGTCAATTAAGTTGAAACTCGAGCAAAAATCCTCTGCAACGCAATGATAGAACAATCATTGCGCAATCGTCTTTCTATGCAGATTTTATCGAGACTTCCTGACCAAAACCAAACGACTGTGGAAGATGTAGTTTTGACGCTTTAGTCCTTGAAGAAACTAGAAAAGATTTCAGCATGGTGCTGCATGCTGTACAAAGCAAAAAGAGAGAGGTGAAATAAACCAGGATGTTAACTTGATGATTGCAAGACCTAGAGATGCCCTTTCTTGGCATCTGAGGCAGTTCTGAAGGTTTTGCGTACATTAACAACCACTCTAGCAAAGTTGTACGATTTCCTTGTCTCTAAGTTTTTCTCCATTTCTAGACGACCTCCCCAGTTTGAGGACTACATCACGCACGACGTACGACGCTGCAACAGCTGCATCTATTTCCCACTAATTACAAACCATAAATTTCATGTCAAAACTGGCTAATCCGTACAGCGAGATCTACTAAAAAATACATATGATGTATTGTTGGCTCCATTTCCGACCCACCTGCTAGGCATTGTCATCTCGTCCCTGCTCACCATGGTCCCTCGTACTAGACACTCATCTGGTTTTTTTTTTGCCCACACACGTGCATTTAATCACAAAATAATCCAGGCAAAATTAAAAGAGGAAGATTCACACATTTTAGCCTTTCATCTCCTGACACCCGGACAGAACCAGCCATCAATCATCTGCCAGGATTGTCAGGGAAAATCGTTACATTTCATTGACCCGCCACAATTATCCGCCATTATTGTTGAAAAGGGACGTAGCCTACACCCATAAATATAAGCAATGGTCAGGATGTGTAGAAATCAGATTTATATTGGAAATATACTGGTCTAGAAGGAGTCATGAAACCAACTGACGGTCGGACAGTAGCGAGTCTTCCTACCAATGATATGATTTCTATTCCACGTTCTGGTTTCTTGGCGGATGCTCAGAAGATCGTTGGTTTTTTCCGGCGATGTTTTGACGTTTATTATGACATTACTTCTGCAGGATGCACAAGTGCCACCGGCGACGTGCCGAGCACACAGAACCCCTGTCATGCTGGGAGACACAAGCAATAAAGCCAGATACGCCCGCGGGCTGGCAACCTATTCAGGTGTTGACAAGAATGAATACAACACAAAATGTTACGAACACCTGCAATTATGGGGCTTTTGTGCTCAGGTTTGGTCATTTGGCAGGGCAAAGGTCAATGGGACAGATGACAGTCGCGTGTTCAGTGTCTGTGGTGTCGGGTGGTCCATGATAAGGAAGAACTTACGGTTACGGTATATGACGTACACCTTCATCATGGGCAAAATGGGAACGTTCAAGTCTCATAAGAGCGCTTTTTAAAAGAGTGTCAACTATTCTCGGTATAAAATGTTTGCCGCAATACTTTGATGATAAACCTTCCTTTCACTTGGAAACAAGATGCACTCGTATTTTCATAAACGGTTATCCGTATGAAGAGCGTGCCCGTATGATCCTAACGCATGTACCGGGTAACTCTCGATGACATGCCCGTCACTTCTCCACCACCCCCCGACTGTGCACTCTTCAACAATACCACCTGTGCACGGAACAATGCCACCTGTATACTAACCCTTCTATGTACGGGACAATTTTCACGATTTTACATTTACTAATTGAGGTAGATTCTTGCCACGAATAAGTAATACACTGGATATAACTATATGTTTTTATGAACACGCGAAAGTGACTCTATCATAAAGAATGGACTGACCCATGGAATGATTATGAGATATGGCCGAGACCAATTCTCCAGAAAAGTACGGGATGGAAGAAGTATTTTGAGTCCAAGACGTGGCAATGGCATTCCATCGATATTTCTATATAAGGCGCAAACTGTGAGTATTTCATATTTCAAAACTACTTCTGTCATGTTGCTAGTACTGGAAAACGAACATGGCATGGCGTTCTGCTTTAACCTGACTCCACAAGGATATCGTTACGTACTGACTTAGTAGTTTTAAGACACACGTGAATGATATGTTATCTGCAGAAGGAGGTCTCTACATACGTTCTATCTATTATAACAGCTATAAGGCATACAGATGCAAGGTAATATTCTGTGTGCCACAATCACAAGCATTCGACCCTTGGATGCAAGCAGAAAGCAAGTACATACACAAAACATAAACAAATAAATGACCAAACAAACAAACAGAACAACGAAATAACACGAGCCTAAAACCATTACTTGAGCATACTGACGCAGAAATGTCAGGATCCAATCTCAATCAAACATTTGTCGACCATCGCTAGTACATTGGACAAAGGGAGCAATTCCTAGCACTTCCAGTAATCGTTTTGATTTTAACGACAATAAAAATGAGATACGGTTGACGAGAACGACCCACCGTCATGTTGAAGTTTGGCTTTATTCTCTCTCTCCAGCCCGCTATCCTTACACCTGTGCACACCGATCTAGTCAGGCGATTATCTTATCAAAGCGTAATTTAGGGGCTGGGAGGTGTTTGCCCCGGCTCGGCGGGTACAATAGCGAGCACACGGCTGCAGTTTACCGCGCGCAAACTCGCGCTGTGGACAGAACTTGTTATCGCGCGGATCGGTATTTTGTCGTGCATTGGCCCATGAGAACGGTCTACACACCTGCGGGGGACTGCTGCTGACAACCGGCGGGCGGGAACAGTGGGAAATGCACGGTATGAAGAGGCAGGGGGAGCCCCTATACAGACTCTGCACCGTGGACAAGTTATTTGTTGCATCTCCTTTCCATTGAAGGCTGTGACCGCTGAGCGACCAAAATTTTGGCAGATTGCTCATAGACAAAGAACGATCTTTAAAAAGTTTTTTTATTGTGTTTTAATTAAATCATCGTGCATCATATTCTGATTATATAAATTTAAAGCCACACAAATTCAAGATCGCCGTCTAAGGTAGAAAGGGCCCGTGTCGGTTCCCAACAAATTTCTGTTGTTGTAACCTGTACAACGTTAATAACTGTTGAATTGCTTCTGTCATTCTCGATAGGATATCTATCTACTCATCCATCGACCAGTAGTTAGATACCTTTTCAGTAGTTTGAACAACAAAACCATTTAACAATACATGTCCTATGAATTGCCTATACCGGGAAACGGTCAAACGGTATTGCTGCACGGACCTGCGTTTTGTTATGTACCTTTTCTCCCCGTTTTGTTGACAAAAATTGGAACAATCAACGTACGTCTCTCGCCTTGCCGCTTAGATCTAGTGCTTGGTTTATCACTGTGGCAGTTGTGACAAATTTCCTGGTCTTCTAAATGATAAGTATCTGTAATAACGCTTAACTTAAGCGGTCACGCACAACGAGAAGGAAGATTGCTGGTAAGACTAGTCTTCAGTCTGTAGGGTTGGATCTAAACAATGGATGCACGCCGCAATGTCCGTTTGATTGCTGATCTAAACGATAACGGCGCAGTATGATAGAAGGTGTTTAAATCTGAGCAAATGTGTTGAAAACTAGTTAGCTAAAGAAATCTAGAAATGTAATATTCTGATTTTGCAGTGGGTGTTTTACAGATTTGTAGGACCTCTTTCATTTTGGGGCGTAAATATTTTTACACAATATACAGTCGTTTTAATGCCAACTCCGATAATAATATCAATTGGTCGTTATTTTCAATATCGGTTTCTCATATTATCGCTATGTCTAGTGCTGATATCGTTTAGCCACGCAAAAGTGGGTCACCAAAACTTGAAAAAGATAAATACAATTCACAGATTCAATCACAATATATGGGATTTAACTCGTAACTGAACATATCTTAAACTCACTTGGAAAGAGAAACAATTAGAAGTAAGACAATGTAAGCAGGGTTTCAACCAGACGAATAAATATTAGATACATGATAACGTTGTCACAACCATCCTCTATACTTAAAAAGCCAAAAGGAACCAAAGTGTAGGCGTATTATCGGGATAACTAAGTCCTCTTTTAGGTTCTTAGTTTTCGCAGAAAAAATACGGGCCTCCATCCCAGTCACCTACCTGACAAAAGAAGTGAAATAACATAGAAAAGACTTACTGGCATGGCAGGATTTAAGTGTGTCGTCGCTCCTTTCTCTGTGACTTCTTTTCCAACTTATGCGGATTGATCTGTCTTTTTGTTAGCCACGGCGCGAAGAGGCCTAAGGCGAGTTTGGCTTGTTGAAGAACTGTTCCACGGTCTTGTTTCACGCCCTGTTGTAGCAGTAGTGTTGTGTGTATTCTGACAAGCCCAGATACATGTACACCGCCGCTTCTGGTTGGCTGAGGACGATGATTCATTTATCTTAGTCGATCACGTGAGCACTGCTCTCAGAACTACCGAAGTGACCAACAACAGCACGCTTTTCACATGCACACCGAGCCAGAATGAATAACTCTCCACAAATGGACGTTCATTAATCACGGCTTGAGTGGCCACTTATTTTCCACACATCTATCATGTAGACTGGACACAATGATGTATCTTGTAGTGACCAGGCCCTAGGGGGAGCACCATTGTCCAGTTATCTGTTGATACACGTCAGTTGGGAAGTGGACATGTACAACAGATAGTTACCGTGCACGTGGGTCGCGGTAAAAAGGGAACATTTCCTATTTCTATTATTGTAAACGGACAATACAGACGGGGGAAAGCGAACCTTCGGATAAGGCTTCTGATATTGAAACGCGCGCATGCAGTGTCCTTTGACAATCTTTTCGTTCTCCATTTCAACCGTAAGAAAAGCACTTTTAATATTTATTAAAACTATAGTTAAAGGCAAAATGCTGACCATGTCACTATCCTATATCAGGACGAGCACAAATTATCATTCACTCTTGTAGTTTGCTGGTCGTCAGCTGGCAGCCGATATTTGGTTGGAAACTAGTTTCCGACCAACTGAAGAAGAGAGAACGCATCACATTGCAAGTTTCATCAATGCTATTGCCAAATTTTCCCACAGATTGTCTAATTCAACATATCTAAACAAGGATTCGTGTATGGTACTATTAGATCAAGGCTAGGACCGACTGAGAAATTTTTGCGAGCATGCCATAGATATCAGGAAAATTATAGTTATTATAAACACATGCTCGGAACGACTATTCTATAATTTACAATTATAGAAACCTTGTTATTACATGTGTACTCTGCGGGGGGTTCCGAGTTGTACCTGTCTTTTGTCCATAAATAAAATAGATAATATTTCTTAAGTAGTATAAGCAAAGGAAAACACTATATTTCGTGGTTTTGAGACTTGTGTATTCAGCTGATGATGACATACATAAGTGTATAAAATACATAAAACTAATATTTCCGGAAACATATGTATATATGATATACATTTCCCCTAGGTATCAATCTAACGCATTATCTGACAGACCACTCAAAGAGCAACCACTCCTTACTAAATATAGTTCAATTGGTCTTCCAATGGTGAGAATATTGTGCTTTAAATCCACCGGGACCCATACACCACCGACTACATACAATAGGAATCAATTTATAAGAAGAGGTACTTCTCTAGAAAAGTGGTCATCCCCGGGCTATGTTATCAAGAAAATCACTTGAGGAAACCATCGGACAATGGAAGGAAATTGGCGGGACGACAGCCTGTCACCGGGCGGCGTGCGCACGGCAGCGCCACGGGGCCAGTTTGTTTTCCGGAGTGTGAAAACATTCAGACCTAATGGTCTCACCTGGCAGTAAAGTGGCCACTTACTCGGAGAGAACCCCTGATTAATTCCTCATTGTCGTGTTTTGTTTTGTTCTATGTTTTCAGCGACAAGTGGTAGATAGGTGAGAGGGATTACGGTCACTCTGCGTACATGTTATACAGGTGGAATTGATGAGTGGGCAGAATTAGAAAGGCGTGAATACACATCTACAACTAGGTATCAATCTAACGTATTATTTTATTATCCCCCTAAAACAAAGTATAGTGTTTTCTTGTATTCTTATTCGAAAGCACATATAAGAGTGTTACTCTCCCTACAATACAGCAACATCGCACGCATAGTACTTCTAAATGCAAGCGTCATGTTGAAAATGACGGGCGACCTGTACAAGAAAGCGTCACAAGAATACACAAGACACACGCAGTACCCCCGCTTCTCACTTAATGTGTAAAAAGCAAATGTCGGAGTCATCTTCACGATTTTTAGCGCGCCTTATCTCTTTAACTAGAGTCATGAGATGCTGTACATAGCGTTCCTCTAATGTTTACTGCATGCATTTTCCCTCTTCCCTTCAAAATTCTAAAACTGGAGGGCTTCAGGCCACATCGAAGACAATCGCAGGCATAATTATCGTTTCTATTCATCATCATTATTTACTCTTATTAGCGTCATTATCATAATGGTTATCAAAAACTTAAAAGATGCTTGTGTTACATGTAAGAATCCAAAACCAAAGGCATGGAAAAGACACCCTCGGTTGTCTTGGTAATACAGAAGAAGAAGAAGAAGCTAGAGTTCTAGTCCCGCGGGATAGAGTGCCTTTCCTTCCTTAGTGTGTTCTCCCCTGTACGTACAGCGCCTGCCATAGCCAGAGTTTGTTCCGGCAGGACACAGCTACTCTGCATCGATCACCTCCGTTTGTCTTCCATTGTACGGCGGAGGGATCTATCACAACTCCTGTCAGCTGAGCGGTATCACCTGGCCCCTTCCACCGTCTCCTGGGACACTCCAACACGGCAAAATAACACCTCCTACAATCAACTACACCAAGTTAACTTTTACCGCCGTCTGAGTCGTAAGAGAATTGAAATGATCAGCAGATCTAGTACAGATTATGCTAGCGTTATAACGTTTCTACCCTCAACATACATCCGGAAACATAGGCCCCTGTGAAGCTTGTCTGGTGATCTTTTTAATTTAGCAGAATCACTGGTTTCTTGTAACGTAAGACGCTTTACAGTATGTGACGGCTACTCGGTCTTTTCGCCGCTTCTTGGGGCTCACAATATTCGACGATTTGACTATTTAATCCTGGTTCGTCTCACGTTGTATAAATCTGCCTGAATCCATCACAAGTCCTGTCAAGAGAAAAATATCACCTGGCCCTTCAATGGCCTCTCGGGGCTACTCAATCAAGGGAAGACACTTCAGCAGAGACAACAGAGTCTTAGTAGTGATGTCCGGTACGCCTTAACATTAGAGAATACAGACGCTTTGTATCTTAGTTTTCTTCATCTACTAATGTCGCACAAGATAGCTCTGGAAAATGCTCATTTTGTAAAGCATCGATCGTACCTGTCAAAAATGTAGTTAGAGTTTTCCGCTATCTATGGGGAAGTTTTCAAAAGCATCAATGCTAACCTAGGTACAACATCTGAATGTGAATATCGTCTTATACACCTCTCCACAGATACACGCCAGTTGTAGGTTCACTCGGAGCCTTAAAACACACTTAAAGCGACTTAAGGCACATTTTCGGCACTGGATTTGAATGTTGTGTTGCGTAAGTTATGTGTCAATTTTGGATTTTAAATCTGCGATCGAATTCGACAGTACGAGAGCGAAATGTCACCGGCAAAGGAATATTTGACTTGTTGACACCTGTGCAATAAAAATACAATCCTGTAAAACTGCCATCATGTTCTCATTTGCTTACATCGAAAACAACAATGTCGACAACAACGACACTTTCTATTATATCGGTTCTATATCGACAACGACCTGTACATGTAAGTTCCAGGTGTGCGAAAGGTGTTTACTTCGCACCTGTGTGTGTCTCTTATCGTGTGTGCCATCTGGACATGGCTACATGCAATTTCACTACAGTTTAAAGAGCCGTGTCCTGTTCACCGTGCATGGCTCATTTTACACACTCAATTGCACCTTGTGAGGATAAACAACAAGAAGGCAGTCGAAGGGAAAATGAGAGAAATCTATCTCAGCTGTCAGAACTGACGATTATTATGGCGGTAGAATGAATCGCAAACAAAAAATGTGCCTTCTCTCTGTGCATGTGGGAAAAATCGAACAAAAACGTTTTTAATTCGTCCACAAATGAGGAGAGCGGTGTTGCATTGTGAACGTTCGAGACTTGCACCTGAGAACACCTGTATCGAGGTGACAGTTCTGCCACCATATCTGACAGGTACTGTATGCACCTGTCTGCAGAGCAAAAATGACAAAAACGCCGTGCGTTCTTTATTTACTCGTGCCCCGTGCCATCACGATTGACTGCTGCATTTTTATGATAATTTTTGTGATACTGTACTACTCGTAGTTAATAGGGAATACGTGTTTGTGTTAAAGCACAAATCTAAGTCTCGTCTAGTGTTGCTTGGGAGGAATTTTGTTTCAAATTATGATTCAGACGCGTACAGTCTGACAAAAACTGGTCATACGTTGTACTATTGTCGTAAGGTTAAAATCTGAGAGCATTCTTGGGATAGCCATGCATTTCCCGTACAGGGAAAAGTCTGCATGAGATCCTTGTCGGTGGCACGATCTGTCGCAGTTTGTGTTGTGGAAATCCCACGACATCAGCATCGTACGACAACCTAGGTGACGAATATGTGGCCGGGCCGTTACGCCTATAAAGACGGTTTACCGGCTGTGTGAAACAAACAAACATACGGCTGCACACAACAGTTTAGCGTTCCGAGGCCCTCCGCGGTACCTAACCCTTACAGCTGCGGTATTTCCATGACATCAGTTGAGAAAACACGAGTTGTCAGGGAAAACCACTCGCGCCATGATCACAGCATTCTGACGTGTGGGAGCACAGGACGCCGCGCATTAGGCATGTGCTATTTGAACGTCTCACTGCGTGACATAAGCCGCATTTAAGATGCGTGCCAACAGTATACATTCAACATTGTATCGCGTTTGCCTTTAGTCCGCTACATGGTCTAACCTGTAGAGCGAAAAATGGAACTTGATATCTCTTTTAATTAAATTCAGACAACAATTCATTTACAGAGACTCCATGAAAGTCTTTCGGTGGGATCTGGTGTTTCCACTAGTTGTTTACCTGGTGTGTTTATTTTGTTGGAAGTGAGGCCTGTTTCGCTCCTCCCCATTCTGGCCAAGCTACTGGAGAGGTGTGTCCTCAAAAGACTCCTACCTGCCATCACCCCGGTGATCACCAACCAGTACGCTTACCTGAAGGGTTCCTCCACTGTCCTCGCTGCCATCAGGATGGTGCACACGTGGCTGACAGCCCTCGACTCAAGAGAGCATACTTGTGTTCAGACCCTCTTTGCTGACATGAGTAAGGCTTTCGATAGGGTAAACCACGCGATACTACTGCAGCGGGTCAACGACGTTGTGGCAAGTCCACGGATGGTAGCTTGGCTGCAAAACTACCTACAAGGACGCACTCAGAGAGTGGCTGCTAACGGGGAGTTGAGTAGCTGGCGACATCTCACGTCAGGAGTACCGCAGGGTGGAGTGTTGTCGCCCTATCTGTTTCTTTTGTTCATGAGCTCACGCGACACGGTTTACGACGACACCCTAGTCGTGGGCTATGCGGATGACGTGGGTTTGTCCAGATCAGTCTCCCTGAAGAAAGCTAGCACGGACAGTGCCATGACAGAGGAAGCGTCGCAGCTTGACAACTGGGCTGACCGTAACGACATGCTCCTGAACGGCAAGAAAAGCCAGATGCTGCTGATCTGCTTCAGCAGAAACGCTCCAGTACTGCCACCTCTGTCTCTCGGGGGCGAGCTTGTGCCAGTCACCACTGTTGCCAAGGGGCTCGGCTTCATCTTTGACAACAAACTCTCCTGGCGCGAACATGTGAAGTCTATGGTGTCAAAGGCCTCGAGCAGGCTCCACTACCTCCGTCTGCTGACAAAACAGGGCATGAGTGTGCAAGATCTCGTCCAGGTGTACCTGAGTCTCATCCGCCCTGTCCTGGAGTATGGCCATGTTCTGTTGGTCGGTTGCAGTGAGAAGCAGGCAGCGAGCATGGAGAGGGTTCAGAGGCGCCG
>NW_017804453.1:476691-479677 GCF_001625305.1 Branchiostoma belcheri
TTCTTGGGATAGCCATGCATTTCCCGTACAGGGAAAAGTCTGCATGAGATCCTTGTCGGTGGCACGATCTGTCTCAGTTTGTGTTGTGGAAATCCCACGACATCAGCATCGTACGACAACCTAGGTGACGAATGTAGCCGGGCCGTTACGCCTATAAAGACGGTTTACCGGCTGTGTGAAACAAACAAACATACGGCTGCACATAACAGTAGTTTAGCGTTCCGAGGCCCTCCGAGGTACCTAACCCTTACAGCTGTGGTATGTTCCATGACATCAGTTGAGAAAACACGAGTTGTCAGGGAAAACCGCTCGCGCCATGGTCACAGCATTCTGACGTGTGGGAGCACAGGACGCCGCGCATTAGGCATGTGCTATTTGAACGTCTCACTGCGTGACATAAGCCGCATTTAAGATGCGTGCCAACAGTATACATTCAACATTGTATCGCGTTTGCCTTTAGTCCGCTACATGGTCTAACCTGTAGAGCGAAAAATGGAACTTGATGTCTCTTTTAATTAAATTCAGACAACAATTCATTTACAGAGACTCCATGGAAGTCTTTCGGTGGGATCTGGTGTTTCCACTAGTTGTTTACCTGGTGTGTTTATTTTGTTGGAAGTGGTGTACTCGAGATAAGTAGCTGTTTACAAACATGTAGAACAAAAATGCCATTTTTTTAGCACGTTGACGTTTGACCACACTATTTTCCTTGGTAACGTTCATATGTATACTATACGTATAGGAGAAAGCCTGAATTGTTGTAATACTAGTACTGTAGCCAGTAAAACCGAGATAGAAAGAAACAAACCCTATATGAATATGTGTGAAAATGAACATTCTATCCTACAAACCTGACCACAAACCGGAAAGAACAAAAGTATCATGCGGTTCGTCTTTCGGAAGGTTGGACCAATTCAGACAGATTAAACCTGTTTTGTTCTGGTGCAGGTACACATAATCAACATTCAACCAGCGTGCTTCAGAACAACATAAAAATGAAAAACGATGAAAACTGACAGAGCTAGAGAGGGAATAACTCTCTTTGTTCCAACAAGACAATAATTAAAATTGTCCAGAAATCAGTATTGCTCCGAAATATCACAACAGACATTTTCACCGAATAAGAAAGGGAGACTCGCTTTTGTATAAGCACAACAAAAACCTTCATCAAGAAATTCGAGCTACTGAGATAGCAGTTATACACACAGGACGGGAAACCTTCTATCAACAAGACATTCAGATTTTTAAGAAGAATACGTCTTGAAGCCCTTTTACAACAGGTATAATTCAGAAGTTGTTAATCTCAGGTAGAAAACGGTGAGAATCTCCATATTACACCGCCTGTGACCTGCAAATACCACACACATGATATCATTCCTTCATTTTTCTGATGCTACGATGTCTTCCCATACGATAAACAATCATTACTCTATTATCATATGAAGTACGTTTTGTTTTTGATATTAACCGATATCCGGTTATATTTATAAATGAAGACTACAAGAAAGTGACAAAAAAGAGACGGAATGATCCTAACTGGCAGTAGATTTTGCACTTGATGTGGTGGTTTCAAATAATACAACCCAGACCATAAAAGGCGGATTTTACACCAAAAGACGGGCGTAGAAATACACAAGAACCAAATACAATTTCCTTATCAAAAATGAACTTGAGCGCTGTGTTCTCCAAGGTAAAATATACAGAAAAAATCGATGTCGCACTTTTCGCCATGTCTAAAAACGTTTTATCCTCATGTTCAGCAAAGAATCGACTTAAAGTGACTGTTTTGCTGACTGCTACAGACATAAGTGACCGTCTACATTTCAGACATACAAACGGCCCATTCAGACAGACTTAACTCTTGATCTCTGCAGATATCGCCTTTAGGTTTCGTCTTTTTCGCCAAAATCCCAAGTTCAAGACTGAGAAATGATCAAACAAACAGCCTGCTTAGCCAGGCTGTAAAGGTCAAGAGCAGATTGTGCCCAGCTTACCTGTAAATGGGCGGTGCGGTGTTAGGTTGTTGAGTGCTGCCCGGTGTCCGTGTGTCCGTGGACCGTCCTCAGTCCGCGGTGTGAGAGGATCACTGCCGACTTCCGTCCAGTCGCACCACCGACAATTCTCTCTAAGACTCTCCCAAATCTCAAGGCGTTTTCTCCGCTTCTTTCTGTCCGGGACAAAAGCTAGCTTTTTGCGGGGGTTTATCCGCGCGGATGGCTCTAAGTAGAGCCCAAACAAGGAATCTCCTTAGAGGGGTGGGTAGAACCGCAGGTGTGCGGAGGGTGTGGCTAGCTGAGGGAGGGGGGGTGATCAAAGGATTGATTCCGGCTGCACACTCCCTCTGCCACCACCCCTGAAGAATTAATAATGCCGGGAATTCCGTCTTAATTGTCGCTAATAAGCCCGGTGCACGGCGCTGTCAGTGTGCGGGGGGAGGTTTGAAGTTTACCGCCCAATCACGTGCAGACAGGCCGCTAACGTCTGCCGCGCACACGACACAGCCAACCACACAAAACCTGACGTAATTGCCAGAATGCCATGATTTAGACAAAAAACGCACCAGAAGAATGAGATGCAGTTCCTTTCATCCAGCCCGCATCGCTGAGACAAAAATGTGTCCCTTATGGGCACTAATTTTCCCCGTCAGTACTGATGTTATGGAGTCCTTAATGCGATTGTTATAGTAGAAGACAATGGACGGCGTTCGGTGGAAAGAACAGGATTCAGTCAAAAGACAATCCGGTCTGCTCCATCAAGCTAAGCCAACAGTATCAAAACAGAATCACTAATTTTCTTCGGATTTGAAACAGATTTGCACATTTTGACAGGACATGACACCCGACACACACATTGTAGACATGCAAAATATTATCTTTTTTTTTGCTGACATTAGAAAAGTCTACAACTACAGGACTACGCTCAGTGCATGCAATAGCTAACGACCTTGCAATACTAGTACTGTGCATCTATTTCTTAATATAAAAAT
>NW_017804453.1:479697-514098 GCF_001625305.1 Branchiostoma belcheri
TCTTGTCCAGGTGTACCTGAGTCTCATCCGCCCTGTCCTGGAGTATGGCCATGTTCTGTTGGTCGGTTGCAGTGAGGAGCAGGCAGCGAGCATGGAGAGGGTTCAGAGGCGCGCCCTCCGGATCATCTCACGTGGCGGCAGACGTTCTGTACCGACACTGCCGTCCCTGAAGGAGAGGAGAGAGGCCGCTGCTGTGTCTCTTTTCAAGGCCATGCTGAATCCTGAACATCCCCTGCACGACCTGGTTCCTGCCCAGAGACAGTCTGTCACAGGAAGATCGCTGAGGAACAGTCACAACATCACTGTTCCCCATGCAAGAACTAAACGGCTGCAACAGTCCTTCCTGCACTACACCATCAGACTCTATAACAACCTGCCTTGAACCTACACTAGTACTGGACTTTGCATAGCCTGATGCAACTTTGTGCATATATGTTGTAAATAATTTTTTATATGTGTCTTTTGTATATATGGTTGTTTATATGTATTATTTCTTCTATGTGAATGCTGTTTAATTCTTCATATGATGTGACAAATTGTACCTAATTCAGGGGGATGCGCTTCTGCTCCCCCTGCTGTTGTACATTTGTTAAATGATGAGCAAATAAAGTTGATTCAAGTGGTGTACTCGAGATAAGTAGCTGTTTACAAACATGTAGAACAAAAATGCCATTTTTTAGCACGTTGACGTTTGACCACACTATTTTTCTTGGTAAAGTTCATATGTATACTATACGTATAGGAGAAAGCCTGGATTGTTGTAATACTAGTACTGTAGCCAGTAAAACCGAGATAGAAAGAAACAAACCCTATATGAATATGTGTGAAATTGAACATTCTATCCTACAAACCTGACCACAAACCGGAAAGAACAAAAGTACCATGCGGTTCGTCTTTCGGAAGGTTAACGTTGGACCAAGTCAGACAGATTAAACATGTTTTGTTCTGGTGCAGGTACACATAATCAACATTCAACCAGCGTGCTTCATAAGCAAAGCAAAAGAACAACATAAAAATGGAAACGATGAAAACTGACAGAGAGAGGGAATAACTCTCTTTTGTTCCAACAAGACAATAATTAAAGATTATGGACTTTCTTTCTTCCAGAAATCAGTATTGCTCCGAAATATTACAACAGACATTTTCACCGAATAAGTAAGGGAGACTCGCTTTTGCATAAACATAACAAAAACCTTCATCAAGAAATTCGAGCTACTGAGATAGCAGCTATACACACAGGACGGGGAAACCTTCTATCAACAAGACATTCAGATTTTTAAGAAGAATACGTCTTGAAGCCCTTTTACAACAGGTATAATTCAGAAGTTGTTAATCTCAGGTAGAAAATGGTAAGAACCTCCCTATTACACCGCCTGTGACCTGCAAATACCACACACATCATTCCTTCATTTTTCTGATGCTACGATGTCTTCCCATACGATAAACAATCATTACTCCATTATCATATGAAGTACGTTTTGTTTTTAATATTAACCGATATCCGGTTAAGACTACAGGAAAGTGACAAAGAAGAGACGGAATGATCCTGGCAGTAGATTTTGCACTTGATGTGGTGGTTTCAAATAATAAAACCCAGACCATAAGAGGCGGATTTTACACCAGAAGACGGGCGTAGAAATACACAAGAACCAAATACAATTTCCTTATCAAAAATGAACTTGAGCGCTGTGTTCTCCAAGGTACAATATACAGATAAAATCGATGTCGCACTTTTCCACCGCCATGTCTAAAAACGTTTTATCCTCATGTTCAGCAAAGAATTGACTTAAAGTGACTGTTTTACTGACTGCTACAGACATAAGTGACCGTCTACATTTCAGACATACAAACGGCCCATTCAGACAGACTTAATACTCTTGATCTCTGCAGATATCGCCTTTAGGTTTCGTCTTTCTCGCCAAAATCCCAAGTTCAAGACTGGGAGATGATCAAACAAACAGCCTGCTTAGCCAGGCTGTAAAGGTCAAGAGCAGATTGTGCCCAGCTTACCTGTAAATGGACGGTGCGGTGTTAGGTTGTTGAGTGCTGCCCGGTGTCCGTGTGTCCGTGGATCGTCCTCAGTCCGCGGTGTGAGAGGATCACTGCCGACTTCCGTCCAGTCGCACCACCGACAATTCTCTCTAAGACTCTCCCAAATCTCAAGGCGTTTTCTCCGCTTCTTTCTGTCCGGGACAAAAGCTAGCTTTTTGCGGGGGTTTATCCGCGCGGATGGCTCTAAGTAGAGCCCAAACAAGGAATCTCCTTAGAGGGGTGGGTAGAACCGCAGGTGTGCGGAGGGTGTGGCTAGCGGAGGGGGGGGGGGTGATCAAAGGATTGATTCCGGCTGCACACTCCCTCTGCCACCGACCCCTGAAGAATTAATAATGCCGGGAATTCCGTCTTAATTGTCGCTAATAAGCCTGGTGCACGGCGCTGTCAGTGTGCGGGGGGAGGTTTGAAGTTTACCGCCCAATCACGTGCAGACAGGCCGCTAACGTCTGCCGCGCACACGACACAGCCAACCACACAAAACCTGACGTAATTGCCAGAATGCCATGATTTAGACAAAAAAACGCACCAGAAGAATGAGATGCAGTTCCTTTCATCCAGCCCGCATCGCTGAGACAAAAATGTGTCCCTTATGGGCACTAATTTTCCCCGTCAGTACTGATGTTATGGAGTCCTTAATGCGATTGTTATAGTAGAAGACAATGGACGGCGTTCGGTGGAAAGAACAGGATTCAGTCAAAAGACAATCCGGTCTGCTCCATCAAGCTAAGCCAACAGTATCAAAACAGAATCACTAATTTTCTTCGGATTTGAAACAGATTTGCACATTTTGACAGGACATGACACCCGACACACACATTGTAGACATGCAAAATATTATCTTTTTTTTTTGCTGACATTAGAAAAGTCTACAACTACAGGACTACGCTCAGTGCATGCAATAGCTAACGACCTTGCAATACTAGTACTGTGCATCTATTTCTTAATATAAAAATAGATGAATCTACATTTTTACTCGATACTATAATCTGAAGATCAGTTTGCAATAAACACAATATCAACACGTACATGTAACGCGCGGGGACTTGTCATACTTTCATAACAATATTTTGGAATAAAAATTCAGACAACCGAAACATGCAGATACCGATGTGGAGTACACATTTCTCCATTGGTTCGTGACTTTTCATAACTCACAAGAAGCTGGCTAAATTTCCACAACAAATGTCAATGCATGTTTCGTTTGCTTTGCTCTAGGGGGTCTCTGAATGGATCCGGATAAAGTTGTGTGGTGGAAAATAGCCCTTAAATTAATAGCCAATGATCCGGCCGAGCTTTTTAACTGACACTAAGTATCCACTTCCCCTGTCCACGGGACACCACCTCCACTACCAACTCTTACAGCGACAGATTAACAATTAATCCCGTACTAATGAGCTTCATTAAGGAAATTAACCACAGCGGTCCCGTCTAAATACTTACCCCACCGGCGTACATTGGCGTAGAACGCTGACAAAAGTCTGTGTACCGGGTTGTACTAAAGCGCTAAAATCACAAACCATCAAGCAGTGGCCATTGTTGAATATTTTCGCTATCCCACGTGGTCTATCGTATATATGTTACATTTGTCTTCAACCAAATTTCACCTATAATGTCTGCATATATATATATTTCACATTTTTACCTTCGCCAAGAAGGTTATGTTTTCAGAGGCGTTCGTGTATGTGTGTGTGTGTCTGTAAACACGATAACTTGAGAAGGCCTTGATGGATTGTCTTGATATTTGGTAGGTGGGTAGGTCTTGATGAGACCTCAAAATGATTAGATTTGGGGCCCCCTAGCGGCTTGTTATGGTACTGCAGCTAAACTTCCGGTTTTCATATCTCATGATCTAGACATGCTAGGGTGACGAAATTTGGATGGTAGGTAGCTCTTGTGCTGGGGAAGACGTAACGTGAGTTTAGGCCCCCTAGCGGCTTGCTCTGGAACTGCAGGGCTATCTGTTTGAAAATATTCAAAAGAGGATAACTCAATAACCGGTTGATGGATAGTCTTGATTTTTGGTATGTAGGTAGCTTACGTGATGCTTGATATAATTATGTGACAATTATGCAAATATGGATGTAATTTGCATAATTTATGGGGAAATTCTATAAATCAGCCGTATTCCATGATAGGACTATTGAAGCTCGTGAAATTGGTAATTGAGAACGAGAGAAACACAGGCAGATATTGATTATGTAAATGAAGACCTAATTTGCATAATCAATGAGAAAATTTTATAATTATGTAATGATAAGTGCCTGGAGTTTCATACTTGTGGTATTTGAAAGATAAGTAAAGGTGAACATCATTAAACATAATGTATTCAAATTAGGACCTCATTTGCATAATTTATTAGGAAATGCTAGAATGGCATTGTTTGTCAATATAAGACTGTATTTTGGTTTAGAATATGATAAAATGATATAATTCATGAAAATGAGCATCCTATTTGTTAAATCAGGAGGGAATAATCTATAATTTATCAGTCATAAAGATTAACATCATTTGGCGAAGGTATGAGATCGGGGAACTCTAGTTTCGCATTTTTTCGTTCATTTTTGTGTTGTATGTGTTTACATGGACGTAACACAGTAATGATGTTTCCTATTTTGTACTCCATTCATACTCAACCTCATTTCGTACATGTATCAAAATCTGTGGAATATATACCAGAGGGATAAAAAAACATCTGGGCTGATATAGATATGATATCCTTATCGGACAATATAACTTACCCTTACGTATTCGTAATTGGTGTGCCATATGCATGTGTGCTATTAGTTATGGGATGTTAATATAATTTTAGATACACGAACTTATCCTATAGACGGTACGAAGGTTTCAGACAAAAAGCGCTAGAGGGAAGACATCAAAAAAGATTCGAATGTATTCATTCACTTCCGTGACTGTTTCATAGATTGTCTCTTACTGCGACAAAACAGCGCAAGGCGAATGTCGACCGGGGCATTTGATGGCATGATGATGTCATGGTAAATTTGATGTCCACAAGAGTTTACATGTACAGTTGGTCCCATTCCATCTTGAAGGTTTAAGAGTTTACGAGAACGATTTTATATGAATTCGAAAAGGAAGGAATACAAATGTCTGTCCCCTGTCCAGGATATATATCTAGTTGTGTATCCTCGAAATAAACAAAGGCGCACGTGTATGTCAGAGATAGGTGGAGTATATGATTGCAGAAAAAGTTTCTTCTAATAATATTCAAATGTTATATCTGATGTATATGTTACAAAGTCATGTCAGTCGCGCACTGCCATGTCAGGTGGAACACACCCCACGTGGTTGACAGGTGTGTGGCTGGTCCGTTGTTTGCAAGAAGACGCACGTCTTTTCATTTCAAGTGAATCTCTGAGAAAACGCAGTTGACATCTTTAATTGAGTTTCTACTTTTCCCCAGTGACGTCAGCTGGTGTGGATAACAGAACCACGTCACGCTTTCTAAGAACACGTCCTGACACCACAGGAGGTGTTCACCTGTACGGGACCCGGGCTCGGGCCGTGTTCATGATACCCGCATCCACACACAGGGTCATCTGGATAAACAGGATATATATGACTCAAAAGTCAATAGTGGAGTTACTAGTACTTTCATGGACATGTGTCTACCTTCTAATCCGCTTTTATTTTTTTTATAACAGGTCTACATTCTCAAATGCGGAAGGCAGTTGCTTAATTTACGGTTTAATACTTGACTGTTCATTATTGCTGAAATATCAAACATGAATGTACCCATTATGCCGTAGAAAGAAAATATGATAATTGATGTTGATTTAATGTCACGATTAAGGGCCATTTACTTTGCGCAATACAGCTTTTGAATATGTGGAACTACGATGTGTAAACAGTCGACATAGTCTTTCAATGTTGACGTTTTGTACATAAATAAATGAACATTCTCTGTTACAGTAGTGACATCCTGGACGTGCTAACACTAGTGTAGATAAACGATGTTTGTGATTTGGCCATGGTTTCACTGTCTTATGCGTGTCTTGTCGATCTTTTTGTTCAATGTTGAAACCACCTCTTAAGAGTGTACGACTACGAGTATACGAAGAAGGTATTTAAGTATGATTTGTAAGACATGACAAGAAAGCACAGAAAACTTTTAACACACGCTCTTGATCTATGAAATTCGTTGAGTTATCTGTCAAATTTTGGTCGTTCAGCGGTACATGGAGAGGGGTGTTAGATTTAAAGGGACAACAAAGTTCCTAGAGATTTTTCGTTTGTGACGATAGACCTACTAAACGACGCGTATGTCGTACACTACATGTGGGCTGATGATATCCCTTCTCTCAAAGGATCAGTAAAAAGTGACGCACTAACATGTGCTTAGCAAGGATGTTCGGATTTTCGGATCAAAGTTTTACAGTCCGTATTCGATCGTCCTTTTGTGTCGTGCTGAGATTAGGGAACACGTGCGCTCAACATGGTGTCATTTGTAGAGCTTGCGGAATCCTGTTGGTCCTATTGTTCGTCCCTACCCGCATCCACGCCCCACAGAAAGGCAAACAGTATTTTTTTGCTACAGCACAGTGCAGGGACGGTAATAAATGACGGTATCTTCTTTGTGCATCTTCATTATGTCCCCGTGGCGCGCACACGCTGTCCGCCCCAGGCAGTGGCCGGGGATGAGGGTTCCCCAGTCCCTGAGGAGCGGGGTAGATGCGGGGCCAGACTGCCCGGACACAATGTTCAAGGTGTGCGGCAACACGCAACCGTGTGGTCCTAAAACTGTCAGACCGGCTGTCTCTCTGGCAGTCTGACAGCGATGAATGACTGGAGTCTACACCGTCTGCACCAGACACCTTTGTTGTGTGAAATTCACCTGTTCCTCTGTGTCTGCATGTATTTGGCATAAGGCTTACTGATAAGGTTTAACCCTGCCCCATATCTCAGTAGGCCACGTACTGGATTCATGGACTCAGCTGAGAGCCAAGCGCAACAGAGAAAATTCTAACTCGTTACTTTGCAATTTTTGCCCTACTTACTCTTTGAACTATACGTCTACCCCTTGTTGCGTTTACTAACTTAAGATAGATACACGGCAGTTGCGATTTTTTTCATGCTTATAAACTAATGCCATAGTTCATATAACGTTATGTGGTATTGATTATGGTTCTAACAACAGTGTCTTTTTCCGAAACGTCGCTTGTAGAAACGACATGCTCTCTATATACTTAAGTGTAGAAATCGAACAAAAATCCAAAAGAACAAGCTGACCATCCAAACTAAGTCATTGACTATATTGCACATTGTGAAACCTGCCAGCGCAGTGCGAGTCGTCGGATAGGTCCTGTCATTTTTACTTTCGCTAGATGGCGCTTTTGCATTGCCTGCTTTCGTTGGTTTGAACATGAACGCTACGGGTTATTATCAGTCACTAACATGTTTAGCCTCTTCTAAAGTATCTTTTTCCTCAAAACAGCAAAGACTCTTCCGGACGTCTTCAACGAAAATTTACATTCTGATATATTGCTAGGGGGCCTTTAACTCATAACATCTAGGATGTGTGGGGAAACGTAGGGGGCCTTGTCCCAGTCAAGGTTTAGTTTGTCCAGAACAAAGAAACAGACGGATCGAAGAAACGACGAGTTCACGCTGTAGTGTTCTGACAAGGGAGCTTCACTGCCTGGTGTTGACGTAAGGGGGATATTATATATCAACTAGTTTATTCCTGCGACTTGTGTGAGACTCTGAGGTTGTGTGAGACTCTGAGGTTCGATCCGAGCTGTCAAAATAATTTTCTGGAATAATCCATGATCCTCGGAGATCCCATGAAATTGTTTGTGATATTCAGCCGTCGTTAGCATGTCTGCTCACTTAAATCTTCTTACCGGAGTAATGTATTTGTATTCAGAGTGGGTATTTTCCATTAAATCGCATTATTTCCGTTAGAAATCTTGAAGTCATTCATATGTCAAATTTTCGCGCCATTCAAAATGACCACCATGTTGTGGATTCTGCCATTCTTTAATTAGGGGCGCTCTTGATTCAAATATGTTTTGTTATATGTACGTGAAGAATGTTTTGTCACTATTAGACAGAAATAGAATATTATTACTCTATTCATATCTAAAAACTATCGTAAATTGTTATCTACATCTACAATACATAAAAGTTTTGTACTTTATTTTGCTTCCTAGGCGCTAAATCTTCCCCACGGAAGTGCACTGTTCCAGTTGTAAGATTCGTGATCGTCTGCGGTGCACCGGTGTCGTCTGCAAGGTTTGTGATTGAACATGATGTTCTGAACTATGTTACAGTGTTGTGACGAATGATCATCAACGTAACTGAAGACAAATAGTGAAGCACACAGAGACTAGTAGAATCTGTAAGATGATCACTTAGATTATGTCATGAGTTCAAGTGACTGCCTAAGTTGTTGTTGATCCATTCCTTTATCAATGTCAATCATAGCTGCAAATTATACCAAATAGATGTCTACCAAGGATATCTCAACAAGACAGTGAAGTAGTTTTTACTTCAACACAATTTATTGTGGCCACTTTTTGATTATTGTTGTTTGAGATCTTTATTGTTATTTTTCAGCAACGATTTTGTAAAATCATTTGAACACCAATGAATTCAACCTGAAGAAAAATCATGCCTGTTCGGAAAGTACCTCCCAGTGAAGTGGTGAGTGGATGAATAACTTAATCTATGTTTTTGATGTGTTCTTGTTTGTAGTTGTTTGATTTTTTATGTCCTTGATATCATCATATATCATAATAATTTGCTATACCATAATGACATCATACCTTTGCAAAATGATGTTAGATTATTTTTCCTACACTCTTTTAGTGTTTATGTAACGCTAAAGAGTTTTGATTTCTGGTTGCAGCTGGAGTCTATCCTGTTCAGTGGGGGGAGTGAAACATCATTCTTCTGCAGAGTTGAGTCTTATCTTGACAATGCAGAGGGGAACGGGCCACAGGATTGCTCAAAAAGATTGATGGACAGACTCCACTACTTGACCAAGAAGGTATGTAATCTGGAATCTAATCTTTGATAGCCCCTCTAAGGTTAAATCATGCTTTTTTCAGTAATACAATTCAGTAAATTTTTATGATGCCTTTGATAGTTTTGCTGCAGGCTCATTAGGCACACTAATGTTACATTTACAATAGAATGTATATTTAGAAATATCAATTTTTATGTTTTCTAGGAGCTGGATGCCCAGAACTACCAGCATGTCACCCAGCTTTTACACCTGGTACAGGTTATAGCCGGTTTTACAGACTTTGATGAGGGGCTGCCTGTTCTGTTGGACAACAAACTTCCTGACATGATAAGTCTCTTTATATTTTCTTTGATGTCAATAAGATTGAGAGAGTGAGAGTCAATCTATATTTAAACATGCGTTGATAGACTATCATGAGTTAATGAAATCCATGGTACTGTCAGAAATTGTCTCTGACAATGTTTATATATAGGAGTAGGAGATACACACTTTGTACAATGTTTATTAAATGTTTTTGATCTAGAAAAAAATGAAAATTCTAGTTTGTTATGACTGTTTGTTATGCTCAATGCAAGTGTAAATTTCAAACTCTTATTGAATTTCTCTGATATTTATTGTTATCAGCACATTGAACTGGTATTCAAGAAAGCTGTATCAGAGTCACAAAAGATGGGCAGAGTCAGTGAACCGATACAGATGTCTATGGAGCAAGTCATGGACACAATAACTGTAGGTTTTCTTCTGTCAGATATAAATATTAGATTACTGTGTCTTCATTTCCAAGATAAACATACACCCCACACATTATTGTCACATTCTTGATTTAGGTTTGCAAATCCTGGTTAAACCTTCCAAACTATGCCAATGAATTAAGTAATAAATTAAAAGAAATATGCAACAATTTAACATTTTTTAACAGTCTGATTAAGAGGAATGTTACATCATGATCTGCTTTGCAGATCAGACCTAAGTACAGAAAATGTCCAAGATACAAATACACTCTCAACACGTGAACGTCATTTGCCTTTCAGAGTATCGCTGAATACAACATGGAAGGTAACTTGATATTATATCATAGTTTCTCTGGGTATTGGCTGGCATAGTTATATATCTCTGTTGTTGTCATATCTGTGCTATTGCAACCATGTATGATTATTGTAACCACAATATGGAGCTCTTTCACATTTGATAGCATATGCCAGCCTTAAATGTACAAACTTTGAATAAACATTATTTCTGTAGGGAGGAGAGCAATGTTGACCGTTCTGGCAGTTCCCCTGGCCAAGTTTTTGTGTGAGACCAAGGCAGATTTTGGTCTGAGACTCGAGGTATGTCCAATTGTTTAATGCACTGTGTTTTCTAATTCACCACTGTCATTTATATGTATTACTTGATTATCTTTGTGTAAACTGTGGTGTAACATTAATTGTGTCATCATATTCAATTTTTTTTTTTATACTTATAATTAGTACCTCTATTCTGTCCATACTAGAAACCCTTTCAATTAAAATCTTGGGTTGAGAATAAAGAATATCATAGCGATTGAAAAAAGGCCTAATGTATTTTAGGAATGAAAACATTTAGTAGGTGTGTTCACTTCAAGTTGATGACAGCCCTTTTGTTTACTGGTATGTTTGCTTGCAGGCAGGAAGAACACTGAATGTCCTTCTCCAAGGCATCACATCTTCCATCAGGCATGAATACAAGGCCTCTCCTGGGATGAAGGCTGTTATGTGAGTACTTGGGATTTGTAATTACTCAATAACACATAAAATGTTTGATTTGTCTGCAAATACAATGATTACCTGTAAAGCCTTTGCAAGACATGGAAATTTGAAAGTAAACTGAAATATGCATTGCAAGAGACATTCATGATGATGAAAAAGCTTTGAGATGTAGTCTCTCATAATATGTTCATGCAGGTATCTTTGTTAACTTGCACACTTGACATACACCTGTGTTGGTGCTTGATGCATTTTGAGGTCTGCTTCTCACTTGAGAAAAGGGATCTTCCTTTTGTGTCCTCCCCCATGATAAACAAGGGATCAGCAAATTGGATGCGATGACATTCTATTAAGATTTTCACACTCACTCAAATGCAACAAAAGCATCAAGATGAAAGTGGCCCTGACAGAGGTATCTGTAATGATGTTGTAAGCTTGTGCAATAGTAAACTACCTTATTTTTAACATTCATTGTATATTTTTGCCCCAGTGGGCATTTCTAAGTTTATGCAAGAATTATGGAAGTACCAAAAGAACCTGTCTTGGCTCCCATCTGTGCAAAAAGAAGTATCACAAGCAAAAAAATGGGTTGAGCGAAGGAGCAACCTTAATTTATCTAGATAAACAAACTGTCACAGTGATAAAAGTAACTGACAAATGCCTGCTAGCTTCATCGGTTGATTTATGGCTGTAGTGTTAAGGGTTATTGGGGAAAAAAGCTTGGTAAGTTGTTTTCCATGCCTTAAGTTCTTGTTTTCAAGACAGGAAATCCAACAAAGCTGCCGCAAACCAGCTTAAAGAAAGACAACAGCTAACACATAGGCACTGCAGCAAATCTGGTTTCAAAGCATGAACCCTTGCTTGTCTTGGCTTTACTGTCCTGTACCTGTAATCTCCTGTAATCCTTCAAACAGGCAATATCTGAAGTCATTGGCCTGTGTGATCTGGAGAATGAAGAGGTTAATCTATAGCTTATAAGATAACGTCTTAGACCATAATGTCATCGCTCACCTAAAATCCCATTAGTTTGTTCACTTATAACAGAAAGAAAGCTGTAATCTGTTGAATAAACATGATTCAGAGTCAGGAATGCTGTTTGGAGTGAACCATGACTAACAGTTTGCAAAAGTTGACCTTTTATAATCTTACAGCACAATGCTTCATTCCTTTGGTCTGCCAAAGTCAGATTAGCTGTGGCGACTTTCAAATACCAGAGAAAAACCAAGCAGATAAAACATAATCTAGAATATGTCGCTTCAATGCACATTCTTCTTCCAATTTACAAAAAGGAGGCATTTTGCATGCTTTCAAAGTCTGGAGTTTGAATAAAATCCTTTACAACCTTGATGTTACCTTGTCCTAACAGCCTACTTTAAACTGACCTCCACATCTACATCCTATCTCAGAAGCTTTTCAAGGATGTATAGTCTGTGTAGATGCTGAACATCTAATTCAGTAAATTCTTATTCTTTTGTGGTAGGAAGCAAATGAAGATTTTCACTGTTAAAACAATTCATTAGTGCAGTCATACAAAGATGATATATTTGCAGTATCGTGAGGTCTCCTGGAAAATAAAACCACTGTAAAAGTTTTATGATTTGCAATTACATACTTGATTAATAAAATGACAGTCTAGTAGATAATCTATATGGTTTGGAAAATATATTATATATAAGCCATTAAACCATCCAGGGCAATTGTTTACAGAACAAAAATGATCTGTCATTCTGGATGGCACATATGCTTCCACACCTGTTCAACATTCCGACACAGGTGTGCTCCTGAAACAGGGAGCTTTTCAAACCCACTATTTGCCCAGGGGCTCATCCCCGTGCTTAGCTCATCTGTGAAAACACGATTGGACCTTTAATCCCCGTTTGTAGGGTTTCACACGTGCCATACAAGCGTAAGTCCTCGTTAAACCAAAACATGGGATGTTTATCACGCAGCTGTGTACAAAACGAGGCTTAGGGAGCTAAACAAACAAGAAATGTATTGGTGTGTCTTGCCTCGTGCAGTCTTCACGTGTTCATGAAATGTATAAGGTAATCTCTCAGTAACCATATCATGATGAAAAGAGCTTGTGCGCCTTAAAGCTTTTGAGCAAACTGAGCTTAACATCACACTGACTTTAGTGGAACTCTTCTGGACTGACTGAAAAACCCTAAAATCTCAGAAATCCTGATCAGACCTACTAAATAGAACTCATTTTAATTTTATTTCTCAAATGTATGTCTGCTCTGACTGCTGTTCTGTTGCTCAATAAAGAGTGTTATACCTGTATGTGTGTCAGTCAATATTTCAAAATCCCGAAAGAAAGCATTCCCAAAAGGTAAGTCCCTACAAAACTTCAACTTCTTTTCTGATTGAATGGAAACTGCCGACTCAAATGCCCATATAAGCCAATGTCCTCTGGTAAACTTTGCAAAAGCAATTGCGCATGTCATGTTTCCACCCCTATGTTTGTTATCTTTTGGCTTTACTTTCATATCGCATCACCATGTAGTGAATTACATCTTTTCTCATGTCCTACCTGACAGAAGCTAGACGAGCCCTGTCATGACCATGACAGCTTATTCTACAGCTTATTCTTCTTTTGTAGGAAGAACCTAGCGGCACTCATCCAGGGTGCAGGAGGTAAGACGTGTGTAGATTAGGCACTTTCAGTACCATTACTTGTTTTAGGAAACTGGTGTAACAATGATGAAGTCCAACATAGTTGATGCACCTCTTGAAATAATCAAAAATGAAATGAAACTTTATCTGTGAAGCTTTGGGTTACAAAAACATTTAATTTAAACTTTTGCATGATATGAAGAAAATGGCATACATTTTGCATGTGTGTCTTCAACACATGATTATATGAAGGAGAAAGTTGATTTTGTTTATTTTGTTTATTGATAAGTTTTCTCAATAAAAATACCATACTCTAGGTTTCAAAACATGTCAACTGCATTCTATCAGGATCAATGTACTGTCCATAATTATCCCAAAAAGTGATATTTAAGCTATGTTAAATCTGAAATGTTTAAGACTTTTTATGACACAATGATAAAATGTGTTGCCATACTATTGACTTGTCTCTGCCATTGTTTGACAGAAATTTCCGTTCTATGTTGTGGTATGTTGAGCCATCCGTTAAGCTATCCTCTCCTGCGGCTTCCTTTTTGGTTGAGGAAGATTAGAGTGGATGATGGACACATAAATCCAGTATTTGTTCTGTTAGGAGAATTAGGGGAAGGCTTGGATAAAATGGAGTTATAAGAGATATTGGGGAATGTATTAAGAAAAAAAGGGTCATTCCAGCAAGTCTTCTTTCTATACTTGTGAACTTTTTATTTTTGGACACAGAAAAAATTTATGCGTATGAAAATGTTATCCTTATTCAATTTATTGAATTCAATTAATATATATAATCAAGTCAGTGTGGCATAACCGGAAGCAGTGTACCCAGTGACTAACATTCCTAATATCATGTTTTCAAGCTGTCAAGAAAAATATACCATGAAATATCATTTGGCATTGTCCAATCATCCCATCTCCATTTGTTTTCATTTGTAGATTTTGAGCTCCAGATCACCACCCTTGAGGCGCTTTTCCGCATGATGAGTAGGACTGACCGTGGAACTGTGGCTAGGGAGTGGTTCCCAGACCCAGCCGTCAACAGTGCCATGCTGCATATCAGAGATTCTGACTTTGAAACTGTAAGTTTAAGATTACCTGCTTTACCTTCTACTCAGTAGAGTCATTTTTAGATCAAGATTGCAAAATGTAGCTGTGCAAGTATGAGGCTGGTTGTGTTCATGAGAGACCATTGAAGACCATTCTCTGTATAAGAGCAAATGCACTTGTTTTAAATAAACATACATTAGAAAAATTTGATAAACTATGACTCACTCACACTCACTCACTGCACAACTGTTAGTACTTAATAGAAAGAAGATCATTGATGTGTAATAAAGATTGTAACTCTGTGACATACTAATTCACGTAATGATGCTTTCCTATGTTGTTCCAGGATTGCCGTAAATTCCTGAATATACTAAACAAGTCCCTAGGAGCAAAGCGAAGGTACGTTTTATTTTTTCTTGTACTTCTTAATACATCACCAATTTGAATTGCATATCTTGAACTTCATGCATGTAAACTCAGATTCATTAGTTCATGAAATGTCAATGTTGGTGGTTAGTCATACTGTATAAACATTTTCCTTTGCAGCGTATTTTCCTTCCCATGCAAAGGTGCCTACTTAGGAACTGAAAAGGTATCATGGTTGTTTTAGGAGTACTCTGTTTCAAGTTCCACCATAAAGCTGTGGTCACATACATGTACATGTAATGCAACTACGATGGACATTTTTTGCAACGATTGTGCAGTACATTGTAGTTTTAAGAACAAACAGGACTGGTGCATTGACCATTGTATGATGTATGTGACTAGAACTTAACATTTCTTTGAAGATGGTTTTGTATATTCATTTGTGAGGATTTGTGCCTTGGCTGTTTGTAAACTTCATTAATGAACTTGATGTTTGATACTCTGTAATCCTTTTAGTCATAGTAAGACATTTGTTATGGATTGTCAACAGTTGTTGCCTGCCAGACATAATTATGTAGCCCATTTTTCTACTGAACAATGCACACATACAGTTCGCTCAGTGAGTTCTATTATGCAATCTTTTCCTAGCTCCAACAACCTACAGATGACAACCTGACTGACTTCTGGGTGGACTTCAACACTTCAAGTCACAGTATTTCACTGTTTGTTGTAGACAAGAACAATACAGACCAGGTATAATGCACAGAAATTTATGACGTTATTATTATTGTCTATTACAACATACTTTTATAAACTTTCAGAGTCTCAATTTTAGTATTAATTCAAGGAGGATTTCTGCATTATCCTGGATGTGGTAATGAACTAGAACACATATTTTTCAGGATGAAGCTGATGGCTGGGAGACAGTTGTCATCAAATCACCAGATGTGAAATTCTACATGCTGTCAGGTAGCTCCGATCATTTTTAAGACAAAAATTTAGTCACAAACAGGTAGGCTTTTATCAACTAGCTTACCATATTGGAGGGATAGGGCACAAATCATCAAATGTGTTTCTGAATTTGTGTAGAATCTCATGATGACTTGCCTACACGGTCATGATGTAATTAAGTTGTACTTCATGGTAAGAACAGTTGTTGTTGTTTATCATGCCTGTCTGTGGTGCTGAAATACATGTGGTATTCCAAAAACCTTGTATTATTGTTTTTTTAACAATCTCATCATTGGTATTTCAAGTCCCAGTGACACTTGCATAAAACTACTGTCCTGATATAAGATCATAGAGACTTGTTTGTGTATAGCACATCATCCTTTCGTACCTGTACTTACAGAGTGTATGGGTGACATCAGACTGGAGATGGTCCTACTCAGACCTGCCTGTGACATCTCTGAGGTGTGTGCAGAGTCCAACAGAGATAAAACTGCCATCTTTGTTCTGAAGAAAAGTCCAGACATCCCCCGTGCCCTGGATCTCAGTCTGGGCAAAGGCAAGGAGCGACAAAAGGTTTGTGCAGAGTGTACCATTATCACAGATAGTTTGCTATGATCATACTAACTTCTAGGAAAGTTACCACATTTCATGGAAACGTTTTGTTCCCTATACTTCATGTTTAGAATCATACCCTCGGAAGAAAGCTAGAATTGTACATATGCTCCACCTAGCAAGTGTCAGTGAAACAACACCCAATTCAGTAAATGAACATTCAAATTGGACATGCATCATTAAGTTTGTGTGCCAGATACATGTAACAATTATTGAATACTTCAAGGTCCGACACTCAGTGACTTGACTGTGGAAGCTGTAGTCAAATCTGCTCTTGTGTCTTCTTTTTCCCAGCCTCATGTGTCAGTAGCAGGCACACCTGTGCGATTCAGCACCTGTGCTGCAGCCGATAGCTCAGTAATGGAGGATGATGACATCCAGTCACAGTTAGGGAAGCCCCCACAGCCTCGCACGGCTCAGAAGCATGTGAGTAGATGGTCTATGCTTTCTCTAGTGTTCGTTAATATTGACTTTGTCATGTACTATGTGTATTGCACACTTGAGATATACAGCTGCAGTGCCCCTTAGTGATAGCAAGTCAAACTGGGGAATGTGATACTGATCTAGTATTTTATGGATTTTGAGGTTGTACAGATATCCCCTGTATCATTCTGGACCCTTTGTCATTACTTAGTCAGAAATGTTGTTACTGATATTTTTCATGTGGTTTATTTTTATCCCCACCAGGTCTCAACCAAAGGCAAAGTGTCTGTGCCTGCACAAACAATGGCCTCCCACTTCACATCACCTGTACAGGTATCTGGCTCCTCTGCAAAACCAGGTAAACTACTTCAATAGAAAAAAATTATCTTATGAACTGGTTCTGTCATTACTATACATAATACAGTAACTCCTTCCCTTCAGTCTACTGCTACATGTATTTGTAAGGAAAGTACATATGCCTTGAATTTCGTGTGATTTTGCATGCCTTCTCCTGTTGTGTTAAAATGAAAACAAATTTAAGAATCAGATGAGATTATAAAGTTTTATAAATCATTTCAATCTGTTCCCTACAGCAGACAAGCAGAAGACAGAAAACCACTGCTCGGTGACTTCCTCCACCCCAAGGACTCCTGTTGGGAAGAACACTGGGGCTGTGCAGAAAAAGAAAGTGAAGACTCCACTACAGATGGTTACCTCTGGTACGTAAAAAGACTATTGTTACTTCTGGGTACTTTTGGGTGGCTGAGTTGTAGGGTTTTCTCTCTGTTTGTCCGACAGTGAGAGGTGATTTGGACAGTTGATTGAGTAAGTGGGTGGTATGTGGAGGAATTCAAGAAGTCCACTTGCTTGTATAATCTCCAGGCCAAGTGAGTTCCTCCCAGAGGTCTGGTGTGAAGGTTTCTGTTCCACTAACTTTCATCCGCCTGGGAAGCAGCCAGGAGAGAAGACAACAGACGGAACCAGACAGATCGAACACCAATGGTAAGAACTGTTTCCAACTTTCCTTCAAACAAGGTATTTCTTCTGTGTTTTTACACGTGAGTGTGTTTGCATAATGAGAAAGCAATAACACATGTGTGTGTACATTATTTCAAAGAAGATGGTCTCATCCCAAAGTAGATTTATTGTAGATTCAATGTAATTTTTAGTCCCACATTGGCCTTTTGTATCCCTACTTGCCACACTGGAGTCCCTCCAGAAAGTCTCTAACCTTAATATTACATAATACTGTTTCTATTTCAGATGACACAGATGAAGTTGTGCCCAGTTCCTGTCCCATGGAAGATAACATGGCCGTGCCAGACTCCCAGATTTCACAGACTGAGAACAATGCGTAAGATATGCCCACTGTTTCCACATTTGTTTGAAGGCAAAAACTTCATCCTTGAACATACTTGCAATAAACTTTTAAGCTTTCAACCTTTATTAACATTCAACCAACATGGCAGAAGTATATTCAATAGTACTTCTGAATTGCATTGATTTAACATCTCGTAGAAAAAAAACAACACAAGGCAAGGACAGTGTGCATACACCAATGGATATGTAATTTATACTAATAATTGTAAATCACTGATTGTCATCTGATTTCAGACCTGAAGCCACAAGAGATAATGCAGACTCCATTGAAGCTATAGACCCTGATCAGGCACTGTACATCAAGGCCAGGCTAAGGTAACATGGAACAGTACTGTTGTTCATCTTTTTTGCTGGATTATCCACAGAAGATATACTTTGTCAGAAGCTATTTTCATGTTGAAGTCAGATACATATACATCGTGAATCTCATTTGATTCCCCCTCTTTTGTTCTCCACATACAGAGCCTCAGACAGCCCTGCCCTGAGCACAGTGACTGAGCGTACAGAGAGCAGCCGTGCCAGTACCCACTCCCCACCTTCAGCCAAACAGAGGACTGCCATCTCCATGGAGCCCATATCTGGTGCATACAACAGTTTTTGTATCAAACAGTACACATTAATGAACAAAAAGTAATAATTAGATTCACCATTAATATCAATAACTGCAGATTGCAGTATTTCCTTCAATGTACCATGTACAGTGTTATTGGAAAGTCTCAAGTTTCAAATTTTCTTCTGTCTACTTATATTAGTGATCTAGGGTTGAGGAAAAGATTCATAGATGTAACACTTGTGTACATTGTAAATCATCCAAATAACACCTGCCAGTAGCATAAAGTTATACAGTGAAATGTCATGGGGATAAGTTGCAAAATATACAGTATACTTTTCCCAACAGAAGAACAAATCCTCCCTGCAAAGAATGACAAAGTGTCCAAACAGCAAAAAGACAAGGCAGCAAAACCTCCAAAGAAGAAGGCAAAGGTGTCTGGTACAGAAGTTCCATCCAGCCAGGCAGAGGTAGAACCTGTTCGGAGACGTCCCCGGAGAGCTGCAGCTCAGGCCGCTCTCAGTCAGTTCCAGCACCTCAGCCAAGATGTGGTCATTCCTGACTCACAGCCAATAGAACCCCTACCAAAGCCTGGCAAGGGAAGGGGTATGGCCACCGGGGCAAAGAAAACAAGCACATCAATACAGGCAAGAGGTACCCAGAGGTCTCCATATGATTTTTGTGGAAGAGATGACATGACACTGGAAGGAAGGACTGATGAGACATCCATGGAAACAGTGATCCCAGACTCACAACCAAGCCAGCCACCAGTCAGCAGAAGGCAAGATGGGAAGGATCAGAGCAAGTTGGGAATGAAGAAAACAGAAGGCTTATCTTCGCGTAACCAAGGCAAGCAGAAGACACAAAGCCAGGTGAAAAAAGCACCAAGATTGGCAAAGTCAGCATATTCACCCCTGTCCCAAGATTCTGCGCTTGACTTTAAGATGACACAGAGACCATCTCAGCAACCTTCAGGAAGAAAGACGATGAAAGAGAAGAGTGCGTGGGATGATTTTGGATCACCAAGGTCTATCGAGTCAATGGACTCGTCCATCTATGATTTCAAAGAGGATGATCAATTCTTATTCCAGGCTAGTGGAAAACAATCTTCCAAAGCCAAACCGCAGAAAAATGCGCCCAAAGGGAAAGCTAGCCAAAAGCCCAAACCTAGAGTCCCAGGCAAGAAGAAGGCACAAGGTGATAGCACCAGCAGCTGTGGTGCTATCTTGAAGTTCTTCACTTCAAGGAACAAGAAGACACCAGGGGGGTTGTCCCAGGAAGAAGATAATTCCCCTGAAGGCTTCTGCAGCACAAGTGACTCAGACAATAGGAGATCAACTTCCCCTGAAGAGCAGAAGAGGTCAGGACATGGTGCAAAAGAAGGGAAAACAGGGAAGAAGGTCACAGGAGGTATAGGAGAGAGCCATCTGGAAATAAACTACATGGAGGATAACTTTGGTTTTGACTTTGATGAAGTAGAGCAACCAAAAGCAGCTCCAAAGGCCAAGAAGAATGAAAACAAACAGAGCAAGCATAACTCTGCAGTGTTGTCTGATAGCGATGCACCACTGAAGAAGAAACCTCGAAAAAAGCCAACTGAAGAAGAGTCTGGCTCAAGAAGCAAAGGACCTCTAACTGACAGTACAAATACTGCTACAAAGCCAAAGAAATATACAACAGGAAGCAGCAAAAACAATGGAGGAAAAGGTCAAAGACCCAAGAGCAAAGGAGGTGCAAAGTGGAGAGGTGTGATTGAGACACAAATGGAAGACGAGGAATCTGATGTAGAGTTAATGCGAGAGGCAGACGCACCTTCCCCTATGGTGACCGGGTTCTTCCCATCCCCTCCAGAAGAGGATAGAAATGGAGAGAGAGAAGACAAAGATGACAGAAAGGAGACTGCGATTTCCTTCAGTAAAGAGACATTCTATGGCTCTAACAAAAAACAGAAACCTCCATCTTCAGTAAGCATTTCGAAGCAAAGCAAAGTTTCTGATTCGAGGAAAGTACAGAAGGAAAAGGAGGAGATGCTGGAAAAGGTGACAAAACTAGCAGAGAAGTACACCAAAAAGATGCAGGAGAGAGAGGAGGCTCGAGCTAGGAAGCCAAGTGACAGTGTTGACATTGAAGAGTACCAGAGCCAACCTGTGCAGGACATGAGCCCTTCATTGGAGTCAGATTCCACCAGGAGGCCTGCTTCACACTCAGCAAGGTGTTGTAAATGCTTTAATTTACTATTTTTATTTTCTCACCAGGAAACCATGAATGTGTGTTTTATAGTTCTACTGTACTACAGAATTGTTTCGACTGCAAACCTCAAACACCACAGAAACCCCCTTTTCTCTCCTACTGCAAATTGAAACAAGTCCAACGGTCAATGCATTTATAGTAAAGAGAACGGTTTATGGAGATATGATGCATTCCTCAGGTACTATATTAAGAATTATCATTATCTTATGATAGTAAATTGATACTCAGGAACAACAAAACATCTGCCATTTGTGATTCTTACTTCACCAGGCTCTCTCCTTGGTGCTGAATGAACTGCTGATAATATTCTTCTTTTGGAAAGACTAATATTCTTTCCCCACAATTTCCTCATAACTAGTTTCTAAATCAATAGTTGAGTTCTGATCTCTATTGAATCATTCATAATGTGGACATCTTTCTTCAGTACTTCACCCAAGGAATCAGATGCCTATGGAGTGGATGATGGGAAGGTGGATGATGATGATGATGATGATGATGAGAGTCACAGAGCTGTTGTGTCTTTCCAGAACCTCTGCAAGGTACTAGAACATGTATGCAGTACCTTGCATGAAGCATTTACATTTATTGGAAACTATTGTTTTTTTTTCTTTTCATATTATGTGAAATCATATAGTTAAACAATTCCCTTCTAATGTGGTATCACTGGTATGTAAATGAATAGTTTTCCAGTTAGATCATAAAGATCCCTTCTATTTTCTAAATATTTTACACTTACTTTTAGAGTCTTGTTCAGAAATCAAGCAGCAAAGCCAACAGTTCAAAGGTGAGTAAAGCTTGATGTCCAAGTTACATTTCTCATGTCATCCGTTATTACAATTTGACTTTTCTTTGTGATAAACTGTTATGCAATCTCTGACAAAAGTACCTAATATGTGTTCCCTTTTTGTATTAGAGTGTGCTTAATTTTTGGTACATGGTGGTTTTCTCAGGGATTAAAATATACTGGGTTCATATGCACTTTTTGCACCCAAACTTGGATCTGTGCACCTAGGTATTTGTGTTGGGTTACAAAGGTAAATGTTGGCTTGTTGGATGCACCATTGCACCTATTCAAAAATGAATACCAAGCCCTGGATGTTCTATTTCCCTTCCAGAAAGTACGACAAGGACCGTCCATCTTTGACACCACTGATGAAGACGACAGTCGCACGGAGAGGAGTTGGCTCCTGTCCAAATCCAAACAGAAGCCCAAACCTCAGATCAACCACCAGTATGGTAAAGACAAGATGACGTCCAAGCCTAAACTTCACTGGGACCATGAGACAGAGTCTACTACAAGTAGCTGGACTCCTTATAATGCAAGGGAGAAAGCTACACAAAAGGTAGCATATGATAATGACTTGGTCCATCCTCACAGTTTTCTCATTGGTCAAAAAGTGAATGATGAAGGTTTTTCTTATACCCTTTTCTTGTCTGCACATTTTCAGGAGAGAATGAAGCCAAAGAAGGGAGGAAAAGCCAACAAGCAGCCAAAGAAAGCAGGGAAAGGTGCCTCACATGAGGACCCACCCGACACCTTTGGCTTTGAGGATGACAGCTTACCATCCTTGGAAATAGAGAGGACCAAGCCATTTACTACAGCCAGCAGTTGGGCAGAAGAAAAGGGGGAGGTGGCAGCTAAAAAGAAAAGGGGAAGGCGAGTAAGATCTGACAAGGTAAAGAAAAAATTATATGAAGTTTTCTTTCTTATCAGTACTGGTAATGGGGTCTTTTTAATTAGTTTACTGATATATCCCTGACAAAATTGGTACTCAAACAAGGCGAGTAAGATCTGACAAGGTAAAGAAAAAATTATATGAAGTTTTCTTTCTTATCAGTACTGGTAATGGGGTCTTTTTAATTAGTTTACTGATATATCCCTGACAAAATTGGTACTCAAACAAGGATGTTATTTATTGTAATAATTCGTGTTCTGATATGATATTGCAACAACGGTAGGAAATTTAGAAGTTAGGAAATATGATTTAGAAGTAAAAACTGTCGATTATAGTAATGTAGTATGTGTATAGAAAAAATACAAATCTCATCAGATGTGTCCACTTAGCAGGTATACAAGGAAGACAGTGATTCTGACATTGATAATGACAACTATGACAACCTCAAGCACAAGGCATCGACCCCAAAGGTGTGTATGTTCAAACATATGAAGTGATTTTCAGGAGCGAGAATTTTGTATCTGCTCATATGGTGATTTTCACAGAGGTATTGTTTTTATGTGTGTTTGTGTGTGTGAATTTTGTTCATATCATCCTTGCAGTCTCCTGTGGACAAAAGGAGGAAGTCAAAGTCTTCTGCCAGTCACTCAAACTCTCACATTACTGCATCTGACAAAGAAATGCTGGAGCCTTGGAACAAAGAAGAACACATGAAAGTCAGCAAACAGGTATGCAGTCTACTAGAAGATAAAAGATTTTACAGGTATAGATGTTATTTAATGTGAAGGTTGGCAAGTTGCCTAAAGTTTGTTTTCCAGTCTCAATTTGATATTTCAATATTACTTTTAAATTAACTTTAAGAATTGGCAATTTCAGATGGCCACCAGCAGACGGTTCCTTGATGCTGTTCATGTGGAGATCTTTAAGACTCCTAAACAGCCTACAGCCCACAGGAATGCAGCTCCACATAAGAAGAAGGGCTACAAAGAGCTGAAAGTCAATGTCAACAAAACCCCCACACCCAAGGCCCTAAAGTCTGGGAGTGGCAAGGAGATGGCAAAAGGTACCTCCAAGGTCTTCCAAGTTTGTTTGCATATAACGATCCTTATTACATTTCTGCTTGTTTGTATGCTTGCGCTTGCATGTGTTTTCATACTCAGCATGTTTGGCACACTGACAGGAAGTTAGGTCGAAGGTCCTGGAAAAGGTTCTCATTTCCTGTTTTCAATCTCCTGCTATATTCATGTCTGTTGCCTTATGGGAACTAGTGAAAAATGCATACATGGAGTCAGAAAGGAATTCTTGAATAAATGATGGATAAAACAAGAAATTCACAACTTGTAGATATAGTAAGAGATATACAGTGCTCACTTTTTCTGGCTATTCTTGATGTCAAGAAGGTTTTCACTTTTTCAGTTGTACTTTTTACAAGATGTATTCAACCTCTCTGTATCACAGCTAAGTCCAGCAGAGGCCTTGACCTGAACTCCAGTTTTGACCCAGACCGCTGGGTGGACAGTGATGTGCCAGGGTTCCTGTCTGACAGCCAGAGTGATGGACAGTCTGGCTACCTGTCTGAGAGCAGTGTAGTGCCTGGCTTCCTCTCAGGGAACGAGAGCGGCTTCTTGACAGAAGAAGACAATGAAGTAGTTCATAATGTATGTCCACGTGTTTCTCCAGCTGCTTATAATATTGCAAACAACAGATATCATCCGCAGAACCTGTCCTCGTAGTCTAGATCTATTCATCCATATCATTGTGAGTTCAGCACCAAGGACAGGTACATACCTGCTTACTACTTGTCAGAACTCATTTATCGTAACTTTATCTTACTATTTGTTTGAACTATGTTTCGAATGCAAAGACTTATTCTACTTATACAAATGGAAAGGGCTATGCTATGCATGTCAATATATCTTAATAAAATCATCATTTCCATCAACTGTGATACAGTGTATTTGTACTTATTTGGTACATTCCCATGTTCTAGGAGTTGTAGTTCCATCCTGCCCAGTGGAACCTGTCTGGCCAGCAGTAATGTGACAGAAGACAATGTGCCTGCCTCCCCCTGTCTGTCTGTCATCACTCACATCTCCAGTGTCAAGAGCCACTTCACTGGGTCTCACAAAGCTTCTGACAAGGTAAGATTAAATAAGGTATTCCTGTCCAAATATATTCTGTTGCATGGTGGTTGGCAGGTGATTTTGACAAGTGATTAATTGGTGACCCAGCACCCGCAGCGTGGGAGTAAGTGGGTAGTGTTAGAAGTGGTGCAATACCTGATTTACATTACATCATAAAGATATGTAATTTTGAAAGTATTTCTTTTTTTTGTGAAATCAACCAGTAATTGACTTGAATCTCAAACATTTATTTTGTCTCAGACATCTTTGATAAAAACATTTTCCTCCATTTTCATAGAATTAAGAGAAACTTGTTACCAAGAGTTAGGGGACTAAGAAAAAAGAACCATAAATGCAGAGTAAGATAATGCTACTCCAATGTTTTTTGCTGCAGATGTCCATTTCTTATGAAGCTGATGAAGAGGACCATGCTGATGGGAAGAGCACCAGTATTGCCAGCATTGTCTCCGGCAAGTGTTTTCTTATCAATTAACAGATAATGTTCTGTCACAATGAACTAGATACTGCTATCTAGACAGAAAAGATGGGAGAAGGAAACTCCTGTCCAAAGCAACTTCCCTAACTGAACTACATATAAGTAACTAATACTATATAGTACGTGTATATAGTATGTGTAACTATAATATAGTAAATAATTCTACCCATATGTAAAATATTTTGCCCATTGAATATTATGACATCTGTGATATAAGTGTTATGTCCACCTTTTGGTTTCATTCACTTAATGCCACAGGAAAAGGCTGCAGTCCTTAGGACGGGATGTTAATCCACTGTTCATTGCACTTGTCAAAAAGAGCTCAGGAAATTTTCTTGGTACAATTAAATTGTATATTCTGTACATTATTAAAGGAGTCTTTTCTGCCAGGACCATTGGAAGAGTACCGGTAAGCTTAACTGTTCTATGAGTTCATTGAACTAAACTGGTTTGAGATCACTTTCATTTTTCACACATTCTGTCTATGTCAGGTCCGTCCACGACTGTACGTCCTTCTGCCTCTACTCTGAAGAGGAAGTATGGAAGTGACTCTGAGGATGATGACTTCCCTCCCGTATCCCTGGGACTACAGGATATGGGAGGAGGGCGCATCACTCTCCATCCAATGAAGACCATTAAGAAGAGTCTGCCAGGTGTGAGAGATTTATTACCTGTCCTAGATGTTTGTGTTCTAATCACATGTTTTTGGTGCAAGTATGAAGAAAATGTTTTGTGTTCATTTGATACAAGGTACTTTGAAGGAATCATATATTAAGTAATACATAACTCTTAGGTATTATTTTTAAACGCCCCCCAATAGTCATTATACATCCCCTTGTATTTTTACCATTAAGTTCACGCTACTTCTGTTACCTTTCTTTTTAACTAGCTACCTGTTACAATTGCTTCCTTCTACCTGCAGTCTATCTAAAGATTTTTACCTCCTAAATGATAAGTTTGTTTTTCTGCTTGTTTTTAAAATATTGCAGCTCCAACACTATCGTTGAACACTTCAGAAGTGTCGGATGGAGACCTGAACATGACAGAAGACTCCATGGAGGACTCCCTCACTCCGCCAGAGGATGTCGGACTGGGCGGTGTCCTCAACTCTTTCAACGCACAGATCATGAAAAATATCCAGGTAGTTCTTTCATTTGTTGTTAGTATTGCGTTAAGCATGACTATTTTATGCTTTAGGACCATGTTAGTTTCACACCTAAGATAATTTCCATTTAGAGGTGATACAAGCTATGTAAGTTTATGTCATACTTTTATGGCTGTGAGTAAATTTTACTTAATATGTGCTATTTTATGGTTGATATTTGAGATATTACATTCAGCTGTATAATGATAATTCTGCTTTCAGCACAAGAAGAAACAGCTGGACAGTTTCTCTCGCAACACCTTAAAGTCCACCCAGAAGGAGGTTAAAGGCCTCTGGAAGGGGCAGATGGGAAGGAGGTAAGACATTTATTACTGCTGGGTACAAGTTTAAAATGAAGTGCTGTTTTTGGTGACTGAGCTGTGGGTTTGTGTGTGTGTTTGTCTGGAGAGTAGAGAGTACAATGTAGGTTGAGACCAGGTTGAGAGTGCAATATGGGTTTACAATTCATGGGTGGGTAAAGATTGACAGGCAGAATGACAGGTCAAAATGTCTGACACGGGTATAACTTAAAGGTTACTTCCCAGAAGTGTCAAATCTCTGATTTTATCTTGTTGTTGTTTGTGTTATGATTTGACAGCCAGAGTCTAGGAACCATCCACATACACTTTATGCCAGTGTAAACCTTCAGCAAGGTGTTGTATGTGGACTGTATGATGTGCTGTCTATTACCTGTACAGGATGAGGGTTCAGGAGGACTTTAAAGGGAACCTGCTGCATGAGCTGGACTTTCTGGAGAAGGAAATGGCAAACTTGCAAGCTTGTGAGGAGAAAGCCTTGGTAAGCTACTGTAACACTCTAACTAACAGCTATCAACAATTAATACCACTTTTCCATATACATTTAATCATACTAGCCACTCACACACACTCACTATCCATGCAGGCCATTGTAAAATAGATAAGTTAGACCATACCATAGATTGATGCTTCATATCATATACTAGTAGTATATTAAATGAATGGTCACAAAATATTTTTTCTACTTACAGAAATTATTTGAAAACCAGCAAAAGCTGTTGTCTACAGCAAGAATCACCCATGAACAGCGGTAAGTATAAACAAGAAGAAAAAAGATATTCAAGACTTCCTTTACCATCACAATTTTGTATTATTTCTTTGTAAAACATCAGTTGGATTTAAAAATATGTTGGTGATAGAATAATTGTTCTGAATTTGAGTAATTTCCTTACATATGATTCCAGCTTCCGGAAAATTGTGCAAATGGAGGAAGACTTCCACAAGACCCTGGCAGAGTTGGACAGGGAACAGGAGCAGCAGCAGGTGGGAACATTTGCCATGTCTAAACTAGCTTTCAACCTCCATCCATTCAGCATTTTGATTCAAAATGTATTAAAAGGCCATTTGTTGTTGTGTTCAGTGAGGCTGTCACATTACAGTACCGGAGGTTCGAATGCATAATCTTTCACCATAAGTAGGTAGTGCACCGTTGTATGAAATAACATACACTTAATAGATTGCATGATTATTTAATGTTGAGATTTAGAACTACACCATGACAAGAAGACTTTGACCTCCATGGTGCAGTTTCCCTTTATTTAATCCCATGTGTTTACATATGCAGATATCACTGCGGGAGAACCTGTGTGCCAAAGCACAAGAAATGTCCAACAACTTCCTGAAGAACATAGTAAGTTGAATTGATGCGTATACCTCAATATTTGACATTGTAGATGAGGATATGATTCCTTTATGATGCTTATTAATTTGTGTATTTGTTTGTTTGTTTGTTTGCCATTCTAGAGTGGCTTTCAGTTTATGTACAAGGGAGATGTTTAATTTGAAACATTTTTTTTTGTTCAGCAACAAGAGGAGATGAAGAATATGAGGAAAGTCTTACACAACATGTTTCTCTGAGGCTGACAGACAATGTGTGGTTTGTATTAGTCATTCCAATGTAAGAGTTATTGATACCTTTTCATCTTACTTGATGCAAAATCAGTTCCAAAAATTTGAAACAGGTTACGATGTGGCAGAAGGTAGTTGGATTTTACTACCTGTTCCAATGTCTGAAACTCATTACCTCTAAAGGAGTTCACTGCTTGTTGGTTTTGATTAGTTCCCATTGCGAGTTGTTAGCAGTAACAAGACAAGTTGGCTTTACATTTAGTACTTCAAGTGGTCATGCATACATTATGATATTGAGTGATGAATTGTTTCTACAGTGTACATGATGTTGATTTGTTGCCTAAAATTTTGCCTGCTGTTTAAGATATTTTGCTAGTCAGTGTTGCAGAAAGAAGTTGTTCTGTATTTTGCAAAAAGTGCATATTTCATACTGGAAGCATGTTTTGATGAACTCAGCCAGTTTTAAGACAAATGTTGATGTCACAGTTAAGAGAACTATGTTGTATTCCAATATTGCCAGGATATTCTTATCCTGAGTAAGCCAAACTCTTTTTGGATGTATAATATAAAGTTAAACTATTATATCAGATCTATGTAACTCTTGTTTCTGTTGTATAGATTTGATCTTTATCATACTTAAGATAAGGATTCCCTTGAGGGTTTTTGAAATAAACAGATATGAATTACATGTATGTGTATTGCAGTTTTATTATGTACAGTTTTTGTACCTCCCTTGTAGAAAATGAGATTAGAAATTTGGTTTCAGCTACTTTTGATCTTAAAACATCTTCATAGGACTTTTAAATAAGTTTATTTTCAGTAGATTACTGAGTTCTGCCTAACACAGAAAAAAGCATTCATTTTCATAACCATTTTATTTTGAATCATATGTTCCTTTCAAAGGCTTTATCATACTGCATGTTTCACCTGTATGGTTTAGTCACACATATGCCTGTTTTATCCCAATAACTTAGTCATAATGATTACAAAACTCCTGCTGAGGTTATAGAACAACACTCAGCCACCGATTGAAGAAAAAAGTTATAGGTTATATAAATATACTAATATACTAAATTAGATATAACGATCCAGGATGAGCGGTAAGTTTATAGAATTGCTATATTGAAGATAACGTCTTGATAAAGCCAGCGTTAACTTAGGTGGTTTCACTTTCCGTATCCTAATTCCGTATTCTTGATAATGACATGAACCTAAAGCTGTACCATTACTTTAGTCTAATTTCAACAAGTACATTATTTGTTACAACAAGTACATTATTTGTGCATGTAATAATATCAGTGTCAGGTGTTTTAGGCCAGAAAGAGCGTCTGAACCAAAGTGTAGTTTCAAACATTTTCAATAGATATGCAGTTTTATGAATTGAACGTCATGTTTTATGATATCATATGAAACGGCGAAGTGCTGGAAATCACTACTGTACAATTATTCCTGACCAATCAGGGCAAGAAGCATATTGCGGTAAGCTCCACTGGTTTCGTCGGCAATAGCGGCCCCTAGCGGCTTTCCATGGCGCCGTTCATAGATGTCTGCAACCTTCTTCATGTCCACCTGCAGGTAACGTGTAAATGCACATTTTATTAACCATCAGTCACAACATAGTACAACTGAAAATTAGATGTCATTCTATCTGCTAGAAAATAGCTGATACTCGTAGCTGATACGCCAGCACCATTTCAGCATTATATCTATGAGAAACTTAACATGCTGATCGAATAATCTTATACATTTACGTAAGCGTGTGGCTCCCTACCTCAGAGCGGCTCACAATGACCCTTGTGAGGGTGTCCTCGTCTGTCCCAAAGCCCATCATGGCCATGTACAGACGCTCCGCGAAGTAACCAGGCAGGCTCAACACACATTTTACTACAGCGGGAAAAAGGACAAAGAAAGTGATGTGTTGACCGTTCAATTGCAGATATTTTAGCTTATTTTTTAATCATACTGATAATGTATATAGTGAATTTGTTTTCTGACTAACAAAACATCAAACTGAATTCGGTCAAGAATTAAATATACTTGCAGTACACGCACCGATCGCTAGGTAGCCTTCCTTGACGTCATCCTTGGTGGGGTTAAGGAAGCCGCCAGTTTGACGCGAGATCATTTCCATGATGTGGTGTCCGCTTAGCTGCAGGGTTGGAGGATAGTGACAACAAATTCTAAGACTCGTTCTGTGTATCTAAGTTGTGTAGTGTAAAGATTAATTTGCGTTATCAACCTTGCATCGCCTAGTTATTGTAATTATTGACGCCTAAAGCTATAGGAACATCTGCATTACTGACAGTACAAGTCTACTAAAGACCAACAGGAAAGTTAACCCACCCGTTGATAGTCCAGGAAGGTCTGCCTGAGATGTGCGTAGCTCCGAGTCGCCAGGATCTTCTCCAGGGTCGGTTCAAGTTCCTCCTGTTCAAAGAAAAAGGATGAGCTGAAAGAACCTATATGGTACACGAAATAACTGAAGGAACATGTATGTAGGACAGACTCAAGAGGAAGAACTACACTCAATAATCGTTATTGAGGCTCCCAATATCTACATGACAGAATAGCACTGTGTGTATTAATGATATGCACCTTGAATTATATTTCTTAACAGCTTTATAACGTCCGATGTCATCATCTTTTTGTCGTCTCATTACCTAACCATGAATTCTCCTCATTATATTTCATCGTTCGTCCTAGCCTTCCTGCTCTCACAAGAGTTTTTGTATTAAAGTACACTATGCGGTATTCAAGGCGGTACGTACATCGATAAGTGTGGAAGCCTCAGCCAGCGTGACTGTGTAGTCAACATTCTTGTCCTCCCTGTCAGTCTGTGGGAAATATAGGCAAAGTCATGGTAAGTTTAGCCTTGCATTGTGAAGTTTAGTACGAAATCCATGCTATCAACATTGGAGAAACATCAGAGATTTCAAGCATCCTTAGAGTGTTTGGGGTTTTCGTGAAAAAAATTATTCCGAAGAATATTTTATCCATAAATTCTCCGAAGAAGAAAATTTATGTTTAAAGTTAAAAGTTTTGATCCAACACAAAGTTTTAACTTTAAACATGTAACTGCCAACACAGATGGACTTTCATGATAGAATAAGGTTTATAAGATGGTCTGTCTGCTCGCACTGGTCATACTTACTTCCAACATGGCTACGAGCAAACTGCGCAGGTTGCCGCCAGTGTCCTGCTCCAGATCCTTCTTCAGATCGAAGTTCGTCGCTGATAGAGAGTACAAGGAACGGTAACTAAGCCTGATGCTTTAGATCTAGATACTAGGTTAACAACTCGTAACGTATAACGTGTATCCAATCTCCCTCAATAGACTGAACATTTGTTTTCTCTCATTCAGAAATGGCTACTGTCCATCATCTCCTTTCATCTAGTAGTTGTCACTATCACATCATTGCGCAAACAACTTCAATATATGATGCGAATAATTCAATGGAAATTAAGATGAAGCCACCTAACTAATCATACTTACCAAATGAGTAGGCCTCTATAATCTTCTTTATTTGCTGCAAAGAACAAATGATATAGTTAGACGATTCTGATTATTTTTCAGTGAAATTACTTGCCCTGGACTGCTATTTTAACCAAATTTGAACCACGACAAGGGCAGCAAACCTGTGCAGTATACTTCGTTCAGTGCACATGTATTTTGAAAGACAATATCCCTTATCCATTCTATAAAACGAGACTGTAAGATTACCTTATTAGTCCTGGAGCAGAGGATCTCGATGAGAACAGACTCGTCCGTGCCGGTCCCCTCCATGGCTCCCCTCAGGCAGCGGGCGTCGTACAGCCGGGGCGGGGTCATCAGCGCCCACACCAGCCGCCCGAAGTCGTTATCAGCCCCCAGCGCGTGCACCAAGTCCCCGATCAGATCCTGGGTAACAAGAAATTGGAGTGTTTTCGTTTTCTATGTGTTTCTTCTATTTCCGCTTCGATATGCTGGGCAGGTCGAGGACAAGGTCTAGGAATAGGTTATGTAATTTTCTGTCCTCAATTGCCTGCTATATGTAGTTTGTTGCCTTCTGGGTATCAGTAGGAAAATACATAGACAGAATCAGTGAATAATTCACAATAAAGAATAAAACAAGAAATTCACAGAAAATTTCAGGGAGGTATGAGATCTTTGATTTCTTGTTTTGAAAAAAATGACGGTGTTATCGTTCAGAACATTACACCGCTTGTGATACATACATCGTCGAAGTCCTTCTCGTATTGCATGGCGATTTCCATCCGTTGGTTTTGGCTGCGGTGCGCCAGGATGTCAGTCAGTTTCTGCTCGTTAACATCTGTAAGTGTAGGCAGACTGACATGGGTTAAATGTAAAAGTAAAATGCGTCATTTCACCGCCTTAAGTTGATTGCTTTCAACTGAGATTTTTAAAATTGTGTTGTATGATTTCAACACGTTAACCCATATAGCTTAATCAATAGCGTGGTGACGGCGTCCTATGGAAAGAAAAGTCAAAACATTGCACACCACCGATAACACTAAATACATTCTTACCTTTCTCCATCACAATTTGGCGTAGCGCCTTGGCGTCCGCCACTTTGTCAAAGTCCTTGACAGGGAAGACAGTTCCCCAGTACTTCTTCTGTGGTTCCGCCGCTTCTTTGGCTGGCTCCTCGATGGCGTCATTGTGCAGCTGTTGCCAGAACTTGGTGTCCTGTAGGTAAATATGCGTCCGACGATTTTCACGCACTGGTCTAAAACTCACTGACAGATAGCCATTTAAGATAGGCAGGGACTTTCTTTAATGAAGCAGAACGACCTTGAGAGGTCATTTGTGGTAAGAAGAGCTCGAATGTGTTGCACACCCTTGTAAACACGTCAAGCAGGTAGCGGTTAACTATAAGGGATCCTAAATCGTGGAGTCTGACTCACGCAATTCCATGCGTGACTTGGGTGTAAAATGTAAATTACACACGTTCAACCCACATGTACTCTCCAAGCAGAGGTTTGGGTTTTGGGGGTATTTTTAGCGTGTTTTTAGGTCTTTTTTTATTCAGGGTTTCTCTTTTGCACTGAATAAAATAAGCATTTCCTGAAACGTTTCTTGAAGTTTCTTGAGGCTATTTGAGCGAAGGCTGTCTTAATAAAAGCTTTTACCCCGCACCCTCTTTGATACGTGATGTTTACCCCAATCATCTGGTATTAGCATTCTGACCGTGTTTGACAGTGACAGGGCACGACCCTATCAACGTGCACCAAATAATCAACATACTTTCTCCACAAACCCTTTTTGTCCTTGATCTTCATTATTGCTATCACGTATGAACTACTCATACTTTAACTATACATGTTGATAAAGTGGCAAAATAGACCCAAAACGTTAGGGAAATCGATATCTTTCTGGTTCTATTGTACCACGTGATGTCGTTAAATCAGGACGGCCCAGGTCGTTGAGTGTCCTTGAAGGTCGGTACGGCGCGGTCACATTCGTCGTAGGTTGTCGTACGATTTTCAAGCAGGGCGTAACAGAACCAACGCCGCGCATAAAAGGATCTAATATTATAGCATTTCGTAACAAGACGACAGACACGTGCACGACTATACCAAGAATACATTCATGTGTTTGCGTCATCTTACGACGATCGCACGACGCATGTGACCGAGCCCTCTGACACTGTACGTGTCACATGTTTACCAATGACACAAGACGTCACAACAAACAGAGTTTTCATAGACGATCCCGTCACATTCTGGTAGGCACAAATCGTAACAGACGTCCTGACAGGTTGACCCTGGTCATTACAGACACGATAACACTTGACTCTCGGTTTTGTGTAATCGGTTTACCCAGTGGCCAAGAAAATGCGATTTTATCATAATATAGACTTAGACTGAGACACCAAGACTCAGTGACAACCCTACCTCTTTCTTGCTCGCCATTTCTTCACAACTTATCCGTCGCGAGTCCTCAAGAATGATGAATACGTGTCGATGTTTTTGTCCCCACACCGCGATAAGCAGTACCCCGGATGACTTCACTGCGTTAACTAACAACAATGCTCTGGGTGGACCTTTTAAAAAAGAGTTGACCTGGCAACGCCTGCCAGAGGTGACGTACTTGCCGTTCCCTCCCAG
>NW_017804453.1:514118-561061 GCF_001625305.1 Branchiostoma belcheri
TTTTCCACCAAACCCAACAGGAAAAAAAAATTCAGTGCAAAAGAGAAACCCTGATAAAAAAAGCCTAAAAACACGCTAAAAATACCCCCAAAACCCAAACCTCTGCTTGGAGAGTAACCCACATGTACAGTTCGTCTCAAAGCACTGGAAAGACATTGTACTTAAAAGCGGTAAAAGTCTTTTAGAAATGCGTCGAAATAACATGAATAAAATAAGCATTTCCTGAAACGTTTCTTGAAGTTTCTTGAGGCTATTTGAGCGAAGGCTGTCTTAATAAAAGCTTTTACCCCGCACCCTCTTTGATACATGATGTTTACCCCAATCATCTGATATTAGCATTCTGAACGTGCGACCCTATCAACGTGCACGAAATAATCAACATACTTTCTCCACAAACCCTTTTTGTCCATGATCTTCATTATTGCTATCACGTATGAACTACTCATACTTTAACTATACATGTTGATAAAGTGGCAAAATAGACCCAAAACGTTAGGGAAATCGATATATTTCTGGTTCTATTGTACCACGTGATATCGTTAAATCAGGATGGCCCAGGTCGTTGAATGTCCTTGAAGGTCGGTACGACGTGGTCACATTCGTCCGAGGTCGTCGTACGATTTTCAAGCAGGGCGTAACAGAACCAACGCCGCGCATAAAAGGATCTAATATTCTAGCATTTCGTAACAAGACGACAAACACGTGCACGACTATACCAAGAACGCATTCATGAGCTTGTGTCACCTTACGACGATCGCACGACGCATGTGACCGAGCCCTCTGACACTGTACGTGTCACATGTTTACCAATTACACAAGACGTCACAACAAACAGAGTTTTCATAGACGATCCCGTCACATTCTGGTAGGCACAAATCGTAACAGACGTCCTGACAGGTTGACCCTGGTCATTACAGGCACGACAACACTGGACTCTCGGTTTTGTGTAATCGGTTTACCCAGTGGCCAAGAAAATGCGATTTTTATCATAATGTAGACTTAGACTGAGACACCAAGACTCAGTGACAAGCCTACCTCTTTCTTGCTCGCCATTTCTTCACACCTATCCGTCGCGAGTCTTCAAGAATGATGAAAACGTGCCGATGTTTTTGTCCCCACACCGCGATAAGCAGTAACCCGGATGACTTCACTGCGTTAACTAACAACAATGCTCTGGGTGGACCTTTTAAAAAAGAGTTGACCTGGCAACGCCTGCCAGAGGTGACGTACGTGCCGTTCCCTCCCAGTTAGTCACCAAGATTATCCCGGCCAAATCAAAGTGTCAGGCCGGAAAACTTACATATGGTGACGCCAGCAAAGGTGACTAAAAATTGAGATAAAGAAAAGGGGGCGTGGCTATCGTTTGTGGATGGAATACATGTCTGACCCAAGACTTTGCTTGAATATTGAAGGGATTGGTCCCTGAACGAACATCCAACACGAGGTTTCAAATGTATGAAAATTGAAATCAAAGGAAGATGTGATATTCGTCATTTTGAACTGTTGTGCAATAACCGTTTACGCCGGGATTCCCCAGTTAATGAGCCCCTGCCCCTGCCATGCCCCGGAGATGTGCGTAATAGAACAGGATCATCCAGATTTGGGATCTACCATTGGGTCATCACCCTCGGGGGTTGTTGAAGCGAGATGATTTAATCTGACTACGCCGTTTAGGCCATACTGGTTTAATTTTATGGATGACATCCTCTGGGCACCCCAGAACTGATACAAGCATGCAAAAAATGCCTTCATTATAAAATGGTGCACCTGAGCAGCTGCTGACCTGTAACTTTTCCGTTTTCAAATTTCAACAAGACAAAAAAATAATAGTCCATCTTTATAATTTTCAATTATTCTCGTTAGTTAGTGGTGGTAAGAAGTATACAATGTATATCTGTGTGTCTTTTCTATATCTACATGAAACTTTGATTTCCTGACACAATTTGTGAAAAGTAGTGCTGATGAAAAACTGGGAACTCAGTCTACTAACGAACGTTACCATTGTTTTAAAAGCAATCTTATTCTGACAGTGAGCACTTTCTGTGCTATAATACTGGATTTCCTGACAATGAACAGCAGCATTTTGTATCATACATCAGTATTGTTTGTACTTTGCCACTGTGTCAATATGTCAAAAGTCTACCTGCACATGAATATGCTTTGCAGACTGTAATAAAATACACTTGTCACAACATTGTGTATACACTTATACATATATATGTAGCTTAAATGTTAGCAGCATTGAGGTTAATGTCCTACATACACTTAAAAGTTTCAAACTTGCATAGAGCTGTGCAAAGTGGTCCTCTGTTTGCCACTACTGACAGTAAAATGTTCATAAAAGCCTAATATATACAGATAACACTATACATAAGAACTGATATATGATATGTTGATGATCAGGTTAAAGGTCAGAGGTTTAGGTAACAGGTCACGTTAGTCGGGAGGGAATGGTGTTGGTTGGTTTGAAGATCTCGTGCTTGGCGCCGGAGTTGGCGTACATCCCGCTCTCGTCCTGCCACGTGTTGATGCCCCAGCGCCGGTAGTCGGCGGTGTCCGTAAACTGGGAGTGGCACTTCTTGTACGCTTCGGAGTTATCGGGGAAGTCTGGGGGCTGCTCCTGTGGAAGTGGGTTGGTAACACAAGTCAGTAAACCTAACGTCTTACATGTCAGCCTTTTGGTACCAAATTTGTATTGGTTATGTGGTTAATTAGTTAGCAGGGGAATTTCTATTGTTGCTCAAGCCTCTTTCACAGACTTCTGATGTGGCGGCATTCATTTTTTGGGGGGAGCAACGTTAGTTTATTTGGGGCAGCAACGTTAGTTGTGCCACGGGACAGTTTTGCCACCGAGGGACCTTGCCGGGGAGAGACGGTTTACATGTTGCTCCCCCAAAAAAAGTTAAAGCCACCGCATCAGAACTCTGCAAAAGGAGGCTATTGTTGCCCAGTGAAGTATAAAAACTACAGATACAACTTTGTAACGAGTCATTCTTCAAAGTCAACATAGCAAACTCAGCAAAATGTACTTACAGGTACAGGTGTGTATGGGTAGGGGGCCTTGTAGTCAGCCCTGTGTGTAGTCTCCAAGTGCCTGTCAAATATCAACAACTTTATTAAACAATAGTCAGTACACAAGTTGTGACAAGTAGTGAACTCTCGGTGCAACTACTGGACACACAGCTAGACAATGCATTTGGGCTATTGCAGTACAACAGAGACTGAAGAAAGTTTTCATGATGTTCTCTTACCTTTTGCCATAGTCTGCCTGATGTCTGGGTAGCACGGCACCAAAGCCACTGGTGGGGGCTCCTGTGTCCCTACAGACAAAGAAACAGGAATGTAAGGAGACTCCTCTAGCAGCAAAGTTATCATCGGGTCCAGTTAACATTACATTATCCAGATACCAGTGTTTAATTTCTTCTTCATATAGCAACAGCTGATTTCCACAGACCAGACTGAAAAATTACAAAACTATCTCTCTGAATACAACCCACATTAGCCTTCAAAGCCAAACAAGACTAACAAAAGATCAAAGATTTCAGACTACTGGGAAGTGTTTGGGGTTTTTATGAATGTATTTCAACTTTGCTGGGTTACCTCCAGGCCAATATAGGTCAATCAAGAGTACACATATGTATGCACTCACCCTGTAACTGCCTCTGATGGACAAACATACACACAAACACACAGACAACCTGCCCAAAGCAATACTTTCATACCCAGAAGTAAAATTTATAATGCCTGACCAGTGACCCACCTGTCCAAATTGAGATGGTTAATGGTGGCGAGGTCACCCATGGGTTTACTGGTCACCTTCTCTTCAAAATCCTTCTTCAGTTTCACCTGACCCATCTGGAACTGGGTGGTGGTCAGAGGGAAGGACTGAAGGGGAGAAAGGGAAATAGATTACTTGCCTTGGTATAAAATCAAACCAAACCCAAACGTCTGCTGTGAGGTTACGCCTGGAAAAACACACTTGACAGTTTTCTGATAGGCCTACTCACTCCATCTGTAACGTCCAGTATCCTCCGGTAGGTGGAGTGGTGCATCTTGTTTTTCATGGGAGGTTTGTTCACCACATCATAGTCCTTGGGATGGGCCTCTCGTGCCTGGTGCCTGAAATTTTAAAGAAAAATTAGTTTGTAAATGTCACAAAAGTTCTGTCCAAACTGTCACAATTGTTTAGGTGGTCAGCCAGGTTGCTTGGATACATAAATTATATTTAGTTTTATACAATTTTTTTCTTTTTTTACACTAAAGTGACTTTCAGCATTTAAGCATGTAGGTAGGAAATTTCTACCTCCATGCTTTAAGAGCTACTAGCAAAAACTTGGGGCAGTCAAAGCAGTTACTTACAAACAAAACATGGAACCAAGAACAACCACTATACTACTGTTACCACACCACAAATTTGTATTTAGCACCAACAAAAAGCTGGGCAAAATCGAGCACACTGGCACTTCAAACTTTCCAACCTTTCCAATAGAGAGAAGAAAATAGCAGCCAACTGCAAGAGAAATAGATAACTACTACCAAGGACATTATACAAGGTTATACAAGAAAGATCTTGTATAATGTCCTTTCTAATAGCAATACTGATTCCTGAGAGTCCTCAACACACAATCAATATAAAGGACAACGAAATCTGCAGACTGACCAGTTGGAGTTGAGCGTTACCGGACTGTAGTCCATGTGATCTGAACGCAGATAGAGGGAGCCTTTCCTCTCCACAAAGTTAGGCAACATCCCGTAGTCGTAATTCTCCATGTTTCCTTCTAGGTTGAGCAGCGAAAAGTATGTCTTGACTTCGGTGCAACAGGTTGGGCGTGTGTTGTGGTGTGTTTGGGTTGCAATACGGAAGTAAGGCCTATCACTTCTCAGCTGGCTTACATATCCATCCGCTTCAGAAAATAATCAACACAGCTTTTGCTTTTTTTGGGCACGAATGGTTAAAATAACGATTTTTGTTGCATTCTAAAAATGTCTTCGGTAGAGCTTGTACACTAAACTAGCACGAGAATACTGACATTTGTCTGTAACTACTTTGCTAAGTTCCGCGCGGAGTGATATGTAATGGTCTGCGTTCTAGAATAAGTCTGTAAACTATCTCGTTGCCAATAACAACAAGGCGTCTCCTCCTAGCGGAATTTGTATGGACTGCATGAATTAAACCAAACCTGCCTCCCCTGACAGGCGTGACAGGCGAAGTGTCACTTGAGTACTTTATCGGTTAACCATGAAATTATTGATTAAATAGGTATTAGTGTGATTTTCTCGCTGTTTTTTTTAGCACTATTAAAAGCACATGAAGACCAGCACCGCCCTGGTTTTGGACACGGGGGAAGCCTACAACGCACTTTACTGGACGGAAACCAGTCGACAGAAGCATTATCACAGTGCGTTTTCAGTCAAGACATGGGAAAACACCCTAACGTGTAGTTCAGATATACGCATCGATGACGCGGAGTACAATGAGAAGGAACAGTTCTAACGTTATGTGTTCCGCTGCATTACAACAGAAAGTCGCTAGGAGGCTCGTGATCGATATCTGTGTATACAGAAATAAAGGAAATGCATTTAGCTGTTCAAGTTCAAGCCCCTCTCCTATTACTCCCCCAACCAATGCCTGACATCTGCTGCCGTTGAGTATGCAGTACCCAAATATATCGCTACGTAGCGCTGTGTTGCATGACTACGAATCAGGTTGGCACCAAAAGATCGTTTTATCGGAGAAGATTGACACCTAGTAGAAGTGCAATTTTGGCCGGTAGCGGATCGCGGGGAGCGAACGAAAGCTACAAAGCCTGACACCCAGGCTAGATATACCTTTCACACCTTACCAAGCTCAGTTAGACTCACCAAAGGTATTAGTTATAAATATATCTATTCAATGAAAACATTCAATGAGGGAACGAGCAAAGTTATAACCGCCAACGGACGGAGAAAAAGAAACGTTGTACATGTATTGTGCCATTATCGGAAACCCATGCATTTGCACGCGGGGATCTATGTTCTGTACAACAGAGCGAAAAGTTGCAGTTATATATAAAATAGTCTTTGAGTAATAAATTGTTGTTCACATTCTTTCCAAGGGACCCTTTCAATTGTGTAATTGTGAAAACACATTTTCATTCATTTTTTTTTCCAATTGCCATGCCCTAGCTGGTTTCTGATTGCCATGCCCTAGGTCGTAAGGTATAGAAAACACGAATCTCCCTGTAGAGACAACACATTAGATATTCTCCGACCCGCCACACCCCGTGGTGGTGGTGGTGAAACCCCGTAATTACCGGGCATTAGGACAAGTGGGTGACAACAAGCGCATCGCTGCGAAAGCGCATTGAACCGGGCGGCATTTACATTACAACCGCGGGCGATACCACGACGCGATTCTTTAGGGGCGATATACAATGTCGTGCTATGGTTAACCAGTCTGTACTACCCAAAAACATTGCAATAAAGCTTACATGGCATTTTATATCTATTTTATTGGTTACATTGATCATACGAATGACAAATATTAAGCCTAAGTGATCCATTTGTTCCACAAGTGTGAGCACAGCAAATCAAGACACCCCTCTTACAGGTGGTTGCTTTCCGGTGCTCGCACCAGCGCGACTGCAATAGCTGGTGGCCGTACATACAGTGGGACATCCCTGTACACTATGGCGGGACAACACGCGCTTGTCCTGCTGACCGCCGCCGTGCTCCTCCTGCAGACATGCCGGGGGCAGGTTCTGACTCCCCCGTACTTAAACCTAGCTCAGGGGCGGCGGATCGTCGCATCGGCCACTTGCGGAGAAGGCGTTTCCGAGCCGGAGCTGTACTGTAAGCTGGCCGGCGGGACCGGTAACGAGCCGGCTAACCTGATCCAAGGCCAGCAGTGCGACTACTGCGACCCCCGGGACCCCTCACGGGCTCATCCCGTCTCACAGGCGGTGGACGGCACCGAGAAATGGTGGCAAAGCCCTCCCCTGTCTCGAGGAACGGACTACAACAAAGTCAACGTCACCATCAGCCTTGGACAGGTAAGTTAATAATGACAGTATTTCCGTCCTGTCTTCCCGCATCTTGTCATTATTGCCCCATATGATGCACCGCTCAGGATTGAACTCCTATTTCAGCGCTGATTATAGGATCACACTATCCCTCCCCTGTCTAATTTTGCCATACATATAAGCTGATTACGGCAGGAAGCCTTATATGACCTATGCGGACAAGATCAGAATTTTTCCCGCCCCCGCAAGTGCGATATGCTTCTAGCGATTTCTGTTCCTGCCGCTATCGCCAAGGACAGGGCAGTCAGCTTCCGTGTGTTACGAGTGACCCACTGAGGTAGTGGCTTCCCTGCAGGAAAGTTTTATCACCAAATCGTAAACCTTGTCATGATTACAAAAAGTACTGTGCTTTGTTCTCTGATATGTTTTGAAAGTCTGTACAGAGATTTACAATATCGTTAATGTACGCCCCCTAATGTCAGACATCCTCACAGAAAGGATGTCACAGACCAACGATTCCGCCCCGTAAGTGGCCCTCTTCCTCGGCTGTGACGCCTGTGTTCGGCTCGTTCATCGAATTATCGGAGGGCTCGGAGAGAGGACAATTTAATAAGCGGGCCGCGGTGTTCTTGTTAGTTTGCGCTGGTGCGTACTGTGTGCATCTGCGGGACGAGGAATGCCCTGAGCCGTAGACAAACCCACCTGTTCGCCGGGATGTTTAGACTTAGAGCATCGCTATGTCTGTTTGTCTGAGAGAGAGCGAAAGCAAACACCTCTTCTCTCCGGAGCAGACGTCGGGACGATAGGATGTACAAACAAGAGCGCCCTTTCCATCCAGCGTTTCTCCCCCGGTCTTTTATCATTCTAATCACTGCCTCTTTTTCCTCGTGAATAAAAGGAGCGCTCAGAGGGGATTTTCAATGAGCGACAATGTCTGGCTCCCTTGGCAGGCTGAACCCAGCCTGGTGTGGTTAAATCAAAGTAATTACCAGTCAGGAAAAGGTCAGGGAGTATGTATGTTGGTGTGCTAGAGGCTTGTTCATTCTGGAAGTGTACCGCAGTGCGGTAGGTGTGAGGACAGGTACAGGCAGATGTCTGTCTGCAGGGGAACACCCCGCGGGCATGTATGCATCTCTCTGTGCCGTGCTACAGGGATCAGGTCAGGCAGCTGACACACCAGTGTCCATCCAACCCGCTATACTGCCACCGACAACCCTAGAAACAACACTGGAGTCAGAAGCGCACGTGAAGGTTTTATATGGAGCTGATAAAGGTTTTGGTTTGAACACTGTTGAGTACATGAGAATAAAAAAGGGGCATTCTTATCTCAGTGTTGTGCATGGGGTTAGATGATAATCTCATTCACACCCATTCCTACTGTCGTCCCCGGACGGGGAGGGCACAAAGGCCGACATATGCACAAAAATGCCACCAAACGAATGCATAGATCTAATTTCCTGGGCCCGAATTAGTGGAAACCTCTCACGGGACTGGGGTGAATCGATGGATGAAATCATGCGTCATTCCCAGACGCACAAGGTAGCAAAATGCTGAAAAACTAATCAAAAACTCCCACTTATCACTTCTTATTTATCATAAATACAAATTCCTAGGACAATTTCCAGTGTACAAAAGTGCACGTGTAAAAATCTTAATGACTTTTTTGTGAAATTTTCATATCTTGTCGTGGTGCGAACAGGTAATGTACGTATGTGTCCCGGGACATTTGAGTTATTTCAGGCATCCCTTTACCGTGTTACCCTTTGCATAGTCATTTCGTGACCGCGCATTCTACACACTACCTGTGCCGACACAGAACCAGACTTTTCAAAACAGGCTGCCAACTCTCTAAACCTGGGAGACACCAGCTGATGTTTTTACGATATGCACGACCCTTTACAGTTTACATGTTTGCATGGAACTTAAGTAGCATCTCACAAATGAGGAAAATAAAAAGAATCATCCCTCCATTTCTGTTTTGCCAAGTAGACGCCTGCCTTAAACAAAATACTCATAAAATTCTGACAGAAGGTGGTTTTGTAGTCCATGCGCGTGTAACACAGGTAGCTAGCATGACGGAGTGTGTAATAGTGTCGGTGCGAGCTATGGGACCGTGTCCCCGATAACACCCCATCCCCTAACAGGCCCTTCTGGTCCTGTAATGGTTGTTTACATGCCCGCCTCGTGGATACGCCTTACCTTGTTGGCACAACACGGTAGGTATTCCACTTAATTTGTGTTCGTTTTCCTTTCAAGGATAGTATCCGCTGCGAACAAAAATGTAGTAAAAGATGGGTGAGAAAAAAAAATTCAACAGACGGTCTCTGGAGGAGACAATTTGTCATGGAAATGGCGAGAGGCAGTTGAAAACTTCGCGGCCGGGAAAATCCTATTCAGACTCAGTGTAATCCTTGTTCGAAAGTCTGTTGGAGCGGAGAGCTTTGTTCACGGACAAGAGAGAAAAACAAAGGATTTCATCTGCTTGTAGAGGGGCTTTTCTTTCATCACCGCCGTTTGGCTTCGTTGGTGTTCTTGGTCTAAAGCAGCCGCGAAAAACTGCTCAGTTCACACCGCCGTATTTTCTGGATTTGTTTCGGTCACCGATCCCCTTTGCCAGGAACGTAATAATTGAAATAAGAATTCAATTAGGTTATTTTGTGCCACATTTTCTTTGCCCCCTGTTGTTACTAAGAGGCTGAAAGGAGTCTTTCTTTGTTACATTATTTCTTATCGCCCACGAAAATCCATTCAAGTCATTCTTACTCAGACCTAGATACCCTTCTATCAAAGTTTCATATGATGTCAACCAAATTACCGAATACGTATACATGTACTGAAGGTAATACACCTTGTCTTTGCACTAAAGAGCTTCTGAATATTCCAAAATTGCTTGCTTGCACCAAGGACATGTGTAATATCCTTGCTTGCACCAAGGAGGTTCAAACTACTCCATGCTTGCACCAAGGAGGTTTTATCAAGTTTGCACTGAACTTTAGATCTGAAGTATTAAAAATGTCAAAGGTGTATTAATATTCTAGTTTTTTTCTTTACATAGCAATACATTACCCCTAGAAATAGATAAGGTGGTTTTAACTGATTGAGTATGCCAAGCCTAAACGTCAAAGCCCAAACAAGTTTACATGTAAACGGGATGTTATTTTTATCACGTCATATCCCGACAACTATTCCAACCCCTTGCGGAATTGCGCAAACGCTGCACAGCGGGACACGGCCGTGCCTGGAGGGTGTTCCTGACAGGAAACCGCCCTTTCCGTCCCGGTGCACACCTGTCTCCCTGCCCCCGCCCACCTGGGCAGATCCTACTCTGGGTCATCCTCCAGGCGTACACAACAGGTAACTAAACATAGATGGAAAATTCGAAGTTTTGTAGAGTTGCCTTTAGATCTATGGCTTCAAAGGGGGCGATAAAGTCGACCTCATTTACAAGAAGAATAATGAGAAACGTCCCTCGAGAACTGTTTATGTCAGAAAATAATGAATGCACCCAGAATGACATGCATCTGAATGGGCCCCCAACAAAGGGTTGCGCATTGTCTTAACGTGTAGCTTTTAGATCTTATCCCCTGAATGCTTCCTCCATTGTGTCATTTTTGCGCCTATTTGGTCCTATTAGCTCCAATCAAAGAAACCTGGAGAACGCCGCAAGCCTTGCATGCCGTGTCTTGTATTCAGAGAGAGGAGGTGTTACATTCATTATCTTGTGTACAATATGCACAAGTTTTCGTGCTTTTCCTTGACCAAAAGCGGAATAACGAGAACATTCATTTTCAGTGAAACCTTACAACATGCTCGGTCCCAGGCCCTTGGCACTTATATTAAAGTTTTCCCCTAACTGGAACAGGTGTTATACAGGATGTCATGGCACTCAACATTCGCATACCTTGTGCCGACCTAGCTAACAGGCATATGTCTGGTTATATACAGCTTTTTTGTTGTCTTTCTGCTAGTCTTTAATCATAAGAGATGCGATTTTTTAAATGCACATTTCACAATGTCCTGAAGCCATATAGGTGCTTGGAAGTTGGGGATAACTAATCTACAAGCAGATATTGAGAGGCAAAAATCGTTTTCTTTTCCTTTGAACCTCCTTGCTGCCAGTTCATTTGTTGAAGAGGCGGTTTGTCACAGAAACGGACAGCTATGAAACACTTCGAACATCTGCTTGAAGATTAGGACATCACACTGGCCGATCTCTCTGTCTCTCAGACAAGTCTCAGGACGAGAAGTCAACAGACTCTCTCTCCCCTTCCATCTTGATGGGCTCCTTGCCACACAAATCAGTACACGCTTGTCCGTACCAAGGACTGAAGGAGGTCTGTCTTAAACCTCCTGTTGTCTCCAAGCAGAGGTTGATTGGGAAGATTGTGACCTTCCTCATGATGTATTTTTCTGACAAATATGCCAATGAAGGTAGTATACTGTGACGGATTACTGTCTTGCCTATTGGAAATTGTGTTGCCTATTGGATACTGCCTTGGCTACAGAAATATCTACTATCGGCTGTTAAACGGTGAATATAGTAAAAGGTCACAATCTTCACTATCAACCAACCTCTGCTTGAGAGTAGCAAAGAGATGTAAGCTCCGCTCTACTGCGCAGGTCTCGGCAGAGCTACTGCCTGGTATTTGGTTTCCATCCTCCTGAGTTGATTGTTTTTTCATCGATCCAGCAGTGCGCACAGCGGTGTACAGCTGCGTGTTTTGCATAGTGACAAAGTTGACTGTCTCAGTTCATGTAAATTTAGTGACTCATATCTTTCAGGGTAATGCTTATATTCTATCATTGACGAGAAATAACAATTTCGAAGCCAAGCCAAGAAACTCGACATGTTCCCTCACTGGCCTGATTGGGAATTCCAAATGTGCACCAAGCGGTGAAAATTGTGTGAAGAACGGCTAACCGCCATCCACCTGTCGGCATCTGTGCGCAAAGGAGAGCTATGTTGACGTGCAAGTTGTTTGTGATGTGTTAAATGGACACATTATATACATCACGTCTCCCAATAATGCCTTCTTCTTAATGATCATTATCATAGTACTAGTAGATGTTTTCTCTGTGGATACCTAAGATGGTACAATAGGAAAAGATATGCCATTGGCACACACTTTGGGAGACTGACCTAATCCTGGTAGCTTCATGCCCTGACGTGTTTCTACCTCTTAAACCGTATAGCCTGTATACTAGCTTCCCTGTTCTTAGGCGTATACTGGTTAACTGACACTGGGAACCCCCTCATCCATTTATTCCGAGAGTATTTTCCTGCGACGAAACTGACCCCGTCTGGAGTAACATAACCACCTCTGTGAGTGAAGAACTGGATACGACTGTCGCCTGTCGGTGTACAGAGAATCCGCCTGACCTTGCCAAGGGCAGCGTGACTTCAGACAGGAGACACCAACGATGATGTTTATCGTTCTCACAATGGCACTGGAATTCTCCAAACTTCTACAAACCGTCTATGGTCTCTTTGTGTTGGCGGTTTGGAAACACTGCGGTGTCTTTGGAGGTCAGAGCGCCGTGAAGTGTTCAAGGTAGGCACGGATGTGGCAGAGAGGGAGAAAAACGCCTTTATATTTTGTTTCTTTCAAAGTACAGATAGACCCATTCACACATGAAAGAGGATAAACTTACATACAAGAATATGACTAAATCAAAATATTGAGTTTAACGTACCATTTCAGGTTCTAAGGTCAATTCTTCGATATATTTGCCTATTTGTAGATAGATTCAAATCATGGTTCTTTCTAAGCCAGGGCCACAGATAATTGCGTGGGAAGATGTCATCCGCACGCACGGCCTTAAAAGATGACCTGAAATGATAAGAATATCGCCCTTTTCTATTCACTTCAGAAACACTAAATTTGCTAGTCTGCTTACGCGCCAAATATGTGTCAAATGTTCAATGTCAGCTTTTCACTTCAACTGACTAACAGCTACAAATGGCTTGTTACTGTTTCCTGTGGGTTTGACCCTTGACCCGAACAAGGACGCGATTCTTGAATGGTCCAATCAATATATTGAATATATTGATAGTCGTAATGGGGGTATGTGTCTGGCGTATGACAAAATGCCATTGCATTAACTGTAGCGTGCCACGGATGCTTGCGTTGGATAAAGAGCTTCCCCTCCAACACCTATGCCTGGGGCAATACTTACCCTACCAGGGATTGGGAGGACCACAGGAATTGAAAGACTTCCGCACCGCCACATAAAATGTGCCCCGGTTTCCTCTTCAAAAGCAATTACCGTTATCATTTACCTGTGCGTGGAACGTGGAAGCGTTTCGTCCGTCACCCTCCTTATGATAATAATTCATAGTAGACGGTGATCGCTGAGCGATCAAAATTGTGTGACCCTTGATAAGATTTTATAATTAGAATATGATACACGATGCAAAAGTATGATTCAAAAGAGAAAACGTCAAAAAATCGTTATTTTTTTACCTACATATATGTTCATTATCTACAAATTCACTTTTATATGAAATTCGTCACACATTAGGTCGGTCATCGGTTGTATCCTCTAGTGGAAAGGGGGTGTTACGTACATACTAGTACCAGCAGTTTTTCTATCAAACCGCAGTCATGACAAGTATACGCGTGTAATCCCGTGACCTTGTAGACAGGTACATGTACCTGATTACACCGTTCCTTTTGACTTCACCCGAGCCTTTAATTGGTGGTGGCTTCCGGTGTATATGAGCCTGGCGTTAGGGACGAGCCTTTAACTATCGTTGGAACGGGTCAAGTAATATGGCCCTGAACTAGTACTGTAAGACTGTTATCAGTCGAATCATCAAGGTGTTCAGCCTGATAACAGACGTCTTGGACGGGGTGTCTCGAAATCGGCTAGTGTAACCATGGAGGTAAATTTTCTACCTCCATGGTGTAACACAACACTGGAAGTTGCGCCAAGAAAGTTGGACGTTGGCACATGAGTAGCAGTTGTAGCATAGCATGTTCTGTTTGGATGAACAGTGTCATACATAAGAAAGGTCACAAATCAAACGTCGACGTCAAACCCTCCAGGTATGAAAAATGTTTTCTTGTTACATACGCGTCTCCCTCCCTTACTGTATGACTTTAATACACTCAATACCATGCAATGGAAGGCTGTGCACTGATAAAAACACAGACAGACAGTTGAACCAAGGCTTGATAGACAGACACCTGTTGGGGGCCAATCGGTCCTGTCCACAGACCACTGCAGGTAATCATTATCAGAGCTGCCCTCAGCATCTCCATGACACAACCTTTGACCTGAAAGGTTGCCCTCGATCCGAAAGTGATAAGATCACATGCCACCATGGTATCCAGGGCGAGTGGGAAGATTTGAATATATTACAGTAGAGGATCCTAGGAGAGCAATTTCTGCCCAAGCTCATCATCATTGCGAATTACAAAATGACCTGATAAAGGGTGGTAGCTTTACAATTAAACACGTATCAATATCGGCAGCTCATGAAATCATATCGTAGCTTGGCTACGGTTTCTTTTCCTATGAATATAAATGAACAACATCCACAATGTGATTATCTTAACTACAGGATCAGAAATAATGTGGTAGAGACAAAGTAGCAGAAACAACGGGATAGGAGAGAAATGTACAGAACACTGATGATATGTATCCCGATAGTCTAGCGTATGAGTAGTCCATAGTATATGATACGACTATTTTCTCAAGCCTAAGTCCCCCAGGAGATCATCTATTTGGCGGGTTGTAATCTTTCCCATGGCTGTTTGAGGGCTACGAGTGAGGATAAGTGGGTTAGCGATAAATCCGTCAGGTACATGTACCACTGCTCGGCCTGTATACGAGGACAGGGTAGGGGCCGGGGTAGCCGGGGTCAGTTTGTCCAGTATGTGATGATAATATATTTTACAAAAAGAGGAAGTGGGCCTGGTCCAAATCTCCTGAAAATAGTAGAAATTAAAACATTTGGTCATTTCTTTTTGAATAAAGAAAACTAGCATCTCAGCACACTATGAAATTCTCAGGGGTGACGTACTTCTGCCTAGCATTAAGGTTGTATCGTTTGGAACTACAAATAAAGGAAGGCATGAAAATATTTTCTTCTTCCTTAGATGTTATGTCGCATGGCTTTGCCGTCCCTCCGCACAACAACGCACGAAGCCATGTAATTTTGTTGACCCTTTATTTATGTATATACATTATAGATAACCTTCCCCTTGGGGTTGCCGTGTAATAACATTACCTGGCCGGTATATATGCATGTCTGCCTGCCGCTCTCCATAACCGTTCACAGTGGAGAGCTCAAAGGTAATAAACCGGGAAAGGGCTATTATTCTGATTTTCTATTATACGACACAGATATACGGGAAAAGGGGCCCGGGGTGCACACTTATGATTTTAGAGTCCTTGCCCCGCGCCGTGCGTATTCAGAAGCCATTTCACAATAAACCTTGTTGCTCAATAAAGATAGTGAGTGGTATTGCAGTGGTACTGGTCGTCAAGCCGTCACGAAATAATGAAGACAAGGCTATAGAGAACCTTACGTCGTGACGCCTGGTCGTGACATATGCATCAATCCCCACCCCCACCACCGGTTGCTCCTTCTGAGAGACAGTGGTGCTGCCAAGCTACATTAAGTTATCACGAAACAATGGAGTCGCCAGGCGTTCTGCAGTCAGACCCACACCCCTGCCTTCCACCTTGTATAGCCAACATCGCGCCGTGCCGCCAGAGTCCTGTCACAACTCTGACAGATGGGTCTCAATCTGGGCACCGATTGTTCGCGCGCACTGATGCGGCCCCCTTGCGGTCATGACCTGCCCTGCTGAGCGAAAACAATCATCTATTTTCTCATCAACTTCCGTCGCTTTGACTAACCCAAGAAAGATTAGCTACTAAAGGATACAGAAATTGTTCTCCAGACGTGACTGCTACATGAGATGTTGACTGCTCGTTAGTAGACAGATCCCATAGCCCCGCACACCTCCGTCAAACGTAGAAGTGCAAAATAAAAACATATACCAATGCAACTAATCTCCGAAGTGGGAAATTGTTACAGACTGGCCAATTGGATACTGTTTTCGCCCACCGAAAGATCTGCTTGGAGATTACAATGCAACTACAGTACCTCACGGACATGCAGTTACTCTATCATTGGTCGGTACGCTAGTTGCCATGGTATCATTGGTTGAACCAGGGATGGATAGCCAGGATTGGTCTATTTCCAGGTGCGGTAAAGCTAGAATGCCAAAAGAAACACTACCAGAGAAAGGAGCCCCAAAACACACCTGCATGTTGGCTGCAGGGTGAGGGCGTGGGAATAAGGAAGCGGTCATTCGTCTTGTGTGCGAAAAGAAAAAAGAAAGAGTCTTCAAGTTCGAAAGTCATCATGGCTTGGATTACAGACCCACAATGACCGCCTCTCTTCTACATAATCACTGTGACATCGCAGTATGACAATAATCTAGCATGAAACCGTAGTTATTGCAAAATGCTGCATTTCGATGCCACCGAGGTTGTTTAAATTTTGTATAGGACCTTATGTACATACTGGCGTATCGTGGACAGGACTTGATTTTTATTTTGGCAGGCCATATCTGATAGCCCGTCTGGGGCTTCAGGGGAACTCAATTAAGTCCAGGACTAATCTAGTTAAAGGCGCCAGCGATGTGTTATCCATCTTCCTTCTTATTCAATACACGAAAGAGCGACCGAGTGAATATGATTTATTTCATTCAACGAGCTCTTGACAAAATCACATTTTTGTTCTTGAAGAACGCGGACGTGACACTACTGAATCATGCTTTCTGCATAGTCACAAGGGTGGAGTCGATGATAGCATGATAACTAGCAGTCTGACCGATGAGATTGGGCAAACCACTAACTACATGTACCATGTTATCATCGGCACAGAAGTTGCAAAAAGTACACTGGAGAAGCAAGCTCACTGATAGCAATGTCATGTTATGTTATGTTATTCGGACAAAAAATGTGATAACCTCAGTGAGTAAATTTGTCAGTTTACGTACATATGTTCAGTTTTCCGTATAGGTCAAGTTTCTATTCCCGGATCCTACATGTTTTAGAATGCGAAGTCCGTGGAAGAATATATCGACATTTGGGGGCATTATATGGAAATATTTCGGGTACCAAAGTTTTGTCTCCCTTTGTCATGGCGGTAGTAAGGTCTATCGATCTACCTACCCAACACAGCTGTACGGAAATTGTGAATCGCATTTGCCGTATAAACCTTTTCTCATTCGAGAGTTGGTAGATTGTTCTCGCTATGTTGTAGACATTTGACATAACTCATAACGACAACCTGTGTAGTGCTTAAGAATGAGTACTTACATGTATATCCGTACAGTATCTATGAATATAAAACTGTTTGCTATTGAAATAGGCCTTTATCTTGCGAAGCTAGAGTTCGCATATCGTTCCAGCTGAGCCCCGAGAAAAATGGATTGCGCAAGGTTAATGCTGCAGATCGAACTGGTTTGTTCCCAGCATGACCCGCGCGCATTAATCTTGGTTCCTGTCGTCGCCACTTCGACTTGTGAAACATAAATCCTGTGAAGACCAGCGACATCCGTGGTTAAACACGCTTACTTACGGTTGTGAGGTGTAGGGAAAATTTGTTGACGTCACCTAACCTTTTACCTGACCGACTTCTGATCTCTACTTTGCATGTAAAAGGCTACACGAAGGCTGCATTCAAGATGACAGAACCATTCAAAAATACTTATAATATAGAACATTCAAAAATAAACCATGTTTATGTCTGGGTTCTTGGACATGAACTTGGAGATGTGTCCCTTACAATTACGGAAACCAGTTCCTCTGACATACGTGTAACATCACATGTATCATGATGTATGTCAATCATTCGTGCGTTGGAATTTTTCATCCGTTGCCATCAGGTTAGCCAACAAAATGATAACTGTTGCCAGGCAAAATGGTGATGTTTACAACAAAACATGTAAATGTACCAAATCCCGCATGAAAGACCATGATATGCTATGATATGAACTGATAAACGATGATAGAATGGTAAAACGGGGCGGCGCAGTTTGTTGTGCGATACTCAGTACGTGTCCCCAAACGGGAAACAGGGCCAAAGGTGTGCGATTTCTGACAATAGGACGGGATACTCTAGACAATAGGACAGGATGTCTACAACATCTGTGTTATGTCTTGTCTGCCTGATGACTACTTTTAACCAGACACAATTGTTGAAACTCCTTTGTTTTGTGACACGAGAACAACGTATGGATGTTAGCCATCGCCGATGTAGAGTTTTGACAGCAAATAGGCTTGCTCAGCAACTTCGATTTTTCATCAGACGTATTTTTTTTAAGATTCAGCAAGATAAAAAATCAACTGAACTCGTAAAGCTGCAAAATCGGCGGCCCCTGATTGTGAAAGCTATAAACACTCAAGGTTATTTGTATGACATATCGCTTAAAACACTTGGGTATGCATTCGGATTCAACATGCATCCTCTACACAGCAATGCATTAATGCAATCATTCGATGCTATTATGAAATTGGATCGTTTTTACTCGCACCAATTCCCTTCCATAAATCAGTCTGGCGTGAAAGAGATGTATCTATCGGGAAGACTGCATTTTATTGATTTCATCTGAAGTTCTGGATAACCCTCGCGTGTGCACTGCACTAATGAAATTTGTGATGACAGGAATCAATTTAGCTTCGTGACCGCAATACTCATTGGCCGCCCAGGTCGTGGGGAGTTTATTTCACAGGAATAAAGTAAGGGCCGAGGTCATTGACCTACTCATACACGAAAGAGCGTTGGGGTGACCTGATTCTGGCAACCTTCGCTGTGACTCACACATTTTGTCGTACGATAGTCGTGCGATCGCAAACAGGGCATTTTGCGGATAGTTATGCATGTGTCATACAGGATTCAGCTGTCTTGTTACTGAATCAATTATTTAAATCTCACAATCATTTGCCTCCTTGTATTGCCTCCTTGTATCCCACAGTTGTTCCATGTGGCCTACGTGGTGTTGAAGTTCGCTAACGCCCCCCGTCCGGGTGTGTGGGTTCTGGAGCGCTCCACAGACTTCGGGCAGACATACAAGCCATGGCAGTACTTCGCCGACACGCCGAGCGACTGCTACAACGTCTTCGGCGTCACCCCGATGGACAGACCAACACATGACGACTCCGTCACGTGCACCACCGAGTACTCCAACATCGTACCGCTGGAAAACGGCGAGGTAAGAACAACATTTTCACATCTGAAGCCCCCGTGTAACACCTTCCCACGACTTTGCTCCCGACCACAAAGGGCAGCGTTGGATTGGGATTATCCTGGAATATCCATACTATTCAAGTTCCAGTTCTAATTACTTTTCTTACTTCATTGCTTACTTTTATTTTTCAAAAATTTATAGAAAACTGGCGCAAACGGTTTTAAATTATTGACTACTGGGCAACCTCACCGACCAACTCCCAACTTAAAATCACGACTAACTCCCGACCATGGTCTAGAGAGGGTCGGGAGGCCTTGTTCGGTATACGTGTGACATCAATTCATTAGGCCCGTCACTTTTACTTTGCAATAATATCATGGATTGAAAGCCATCAAAGGTAAATATGAAGTTAAGGCAGGAACAGAGAGTATCTTTAATATTTTGTTGGTTACAGATCCACCTGTCGCTGGTCAATGGCCGTCCCAGTTCCAAGAACTTCACCCATTCCTCCATGCTGCACGAGTGGACCAAGGCCACCAATGTCCGGCTCAGGTTCCTCCGGACCAAGACACTGCTGGGTCATCTCATGGCGGTCACCCAGCAGGACCCAACCGTCACCAGGAGGGTGGGTCCTATAACTAGGGCGGGAAAAAGAAGAGAAACTACATTGATTTTCTCAGTAAACTTGATCAGGGCTCAACTACCTTTATGGGGTTGGAGAAATTTGCAGGCTATCTCGCTACAATTTTTTGTCAAAACGCGTTTATCCCGTCTTCTTTTAATGATAAGAATATCACAGGACTCCCTTGATTTTGTAAATGGAATAGCCCTGCGTAGAACATTGAAATAGAGAATTTTGTTTCTGGAAACATTCAGTAACGTGCAGTAGAAAGTGTAAGAAGAATTCGATGACCGAGACATTGTTCGTAGCTGTGAACAGATTATTAAGAGAAAGAGGATGTAAGAAATGAGTAACATGATGGTATTTTTCGGTTTTGCTGCAGTATTTCTACAGTTTGAAGGACATCTCTATCGGCGGGCGGTGTGTGTGTAACGGACATGCAGACGAGTGCGATGGAACAGGCTCGGCCGATCCTAACAGGTCAGAGCCAATCTAAACCTAAACTGTCTTTGTTTCTCTGTCAAATAACACATTCAAATGACATTCTCTAGAGAGAAAGGAGTTATTTTGAGTCCCTGGTGTTGTGGGCAGTTTTCGTTCTGACCTATGTAGGAGTGCAGCACCAGTGCAAATATGGCGCAGGGAGGTACTCACGGAAGTATTAAATTCTATCATAATGCGGTACCCTTGCTGTAGCCACTAGTGCTGGAATTCAATAAATCTACAGTTTGTCATTCCGATCGACACAATTGTTCAATGTTGTGTACCTCTCTTTGAATGCATTCCTGTCAGGAGAGCTCATATTAACAATGAGTGATATCTCCTGTGGTAGAATGTCTTATACTCATACTGACCCTAGTACCATGTATGATGTACTCAAGCATATTCCAAGCTGGCGCAGAAGACGCTGGGTGAGCATATCGTTCCTGACTTTGCTTTAACCAGACTTGCCTATAGCTAGGTGCTGTGTTTGTGTCCTGCCCATCCTCTGCTAGGCTTTTTCCCAGCTGCACCTGCTTCCTGAACAGTTGCTGTGTCACCTGTTGTAGCTGGTCATCTGCTGTGCTTGTGTTTCACCAGTGGTCGTATAGATGCTGTAGAACAGACCAAAGCTTACCGCTGTTACCATAGCAACTAACATCTCTTCCCAAGCATCCCGAACTCCCATGATTTCAGGAGGATAAAATTTGCACATTTGTTGTTTGATATCATCTTCAACTCCTTTTCTACATGTATCTCTCTTTTGTGGCCTCAAACTGGGGGCTGGTGAAGAAAAGATTTTGCAAATCAACGAACTAGACAAAACTAGCCCTAACTGCATTTAGTGCCATTTAACACATCAGTTCTGCTCCTAACTCCTACGCACTAGCTAGAAGCCTAATCAGCAGTTGTGTGCTATGGTCGTTTTTGATTCATTCAATTTTCATTCATTCATACCTAACTGTTATATCTGTTTGCTATATTGGAATATTGTTGTAAATATTCTAGATCAGATTTGACACATTAGACTGTCTTCCCACAGACTTGTGTGTAAGTGCCAGCACAACACCTGTGGGGAGTCATGTGAGCAGTGCTGTCCTGGATTCGTGCAGAAACCATGGCAACCAGCCACACCTAACAACCTGTTTGAATGTGAAGGTATGTAACATGAAGTCAATATTACTACTGGTCAACTGTTTCAGGTGAAGAAATGGCTTCTGCACATTTGGTAAGATTGTGTCACTGTCCTTGGTGCTGATTTGTTTGTTCCCATTTCTTCCACAGCCTGTAACTGTCTGGGTCACTCCTCGGAGTGTTACTATGACCCTGAGGTCGCACAGAACCGACTCAGTCTGGACATGAGGGGGGACTTCAATGGAGGAGGTGTCTGCACCAACTGTCAGGTAAGATAAGTGGGAAGATAGCAATGCAGTAATGTTATTTGTTTGAGTGGAAACAAGCAGATATTCATTTACTTCATGTTTGATTTGAGTTTAGTACATGTGTTGGACAGCAGTTTTATTTCCAGCATATCTTTTCTAATTTTTGTTTCACTGGTACTATGGATAGGCAGTTCTGTAAACATTTGCTGCAGAGGAAGCTAGCTGAATACCTTAGTTGCTATGGTAACAGCTAACTCTAATAGTTTACAAAAAGTCCCAGAGGCAAATAACAGTTGGTAGTACTTGGTGTCTGTGTGAATAAGGCATCAGCAAACACAGTAGAAATTATTACTTAGGATGATTGTATGCTGGATGGAAAGATTGTCATCTTTTTTTTTTTACAGCACAACACTGAAGGCATCAACTGTGAGCGGTGCAAGCCTGGGTTCTTCAGAGTACCTGACACTCCTCTAACTTCACCCTATGTCTGCCAGTGTAAGTCCACTTGCTTGTAGTGCTGTACAATCAAAATAGGGTCATCAAACTGTTTAAAAGAGTTTAAAAATGAATGATTTTTCAAGTATCTATTTTAGTTTATCTAATACTAGTGTATGCCGTTTGGTTCCATTTTGGGGGAATAGGATAGGAGTGATTGAAAACACACAAAAATGCATAAAAGTGTGAATCTGAGGAATGCTAAAGAAATCAATTGTAGTTAGATGCCATAGTTTTGAAAAATTGTTGGGGAAGGAAAAAGAAATAGCATTTGTAGTGCTCCTTAGATGTTTTAGATACTAGTAGGTCTATCTAATTTGCGCCCCTTGTTTCAGCCTGCCAGTGTAACTCGTTCTTTACCACTGGGACCTGTGAGCAGCTGACTGGACGTTGTTACTGTCTGCCTGGCTATGCCGGGGACGACTGCAACCAGTGTGCTTCTGGTTATGTGGGCTTCCCAAACTGCAAAGGTAAAACTGATGTAATGTCTACTGACATAATTCTGCCAGGTCACATATATCTGAAAAAAGTGTCTCAAGAGATTTCTTGAGATTTTTGCCAGTATTATGCACTCCTGCATATGTATTTTACAGTGATAGCCTCAAATGTTAAACTACTTACTTTTACAATATTTACCTGCCTTGAGCATGTCATAATCACCACTAGGTTCGATAGTCCAATCCTGACTGTCCATCACAATTAGCAGTTCAACCAATGATGTCATGGCAATTAGTGGTTCAACCAATGGCTACATGTCTGTCAAATGTTGTCATTTTCATGTTTTTATTTTGCATTTCTAATTTTTGAGTTAATTGAGTTGGGCAGGGCTATGGGGTAGGTCAATACTGCAGATTGTTAGACATTTAACTGTTAGATTTTATATAAAGTTAACACTTTTTTGTTGTCATATCATCTGATTTCTTTTCAGCTGATTTAATCAAAAAGACTAAGAGTAGAACCAACCTTGAACCAGAGGTGTACATTCCCCTGACTTCTGAGATTGTGGACATCCCCCCACCGCCTCCGTATAGTCAACCAGAGGTGGTCCAGCCCACTCCAGGATATGACGGCGGCTACAGTGCATATGGCCTATGTATGGGAGGAATATGGTGCTTTTGAACTCGGAGGGGTGTTGGAAATACACTTTATATTTCAGTCCTACAAGCCAGCAGAATCACAGTAAAATCCCCAAAACGTTTAATTTGGTGAAGCATAATGATATATTTAAAAAAATATATCCATTTATTCCGCACCCTCTCGGCTTGTAGGACCAACCCAATGGCATGCAAATAATTCCATTTTCATTCCACCTTTTTTTTCCAGAGCTCCCTGCTTTTTCTCCGTCTAGCTGACCAGCACCTTCCTTTTTTAACAGTTTTGGTTCAATGCTGATTCACTTTCTGCAAGATCTTTGCATAACAGAAAGTTAACAGAAAGGAGTTTGGCCAACTTCTAATGGTTATGGTTTTCCTCTAACTGATATTTCTTCCTTCTTGGTGCTTGTGCTTTCCTTACCTTAGTTCCTGATGACTTTCAAGAACATGGTGAGGCTGGGGAAAACACTGTGGATAATGGTAAACTTTCCTGTCCATATTCTGACTTTTTATTTAACAATTGGTTTCACCTTTGGTATTCTGAATCTTGTTCAAAGCTTCTGTCAACCATTTGGTACTGGTAGTTATCTGTGTGCTGTATTGGAAATATACCTACATCTAGTAAGCAGTTATAATCTATTGATACTCTACTTAAAGAGCTAAATTAAGCAACAATGTTCTATAACACATTTTGACAGTTGAAAGAACCCCAGTGCTTCTCTGTAAAGAAAAATCATATTTCTTTTTTTTTTGGTGATAATTTGTGTGTGCCTCATCCCCAGTTTGTGAGTGCCACATGAATGGCACAGCAGGCTTCACCTGTTCGGTGGAGGGTGATGGACAGTGTCCCTGTAAGTATAACTATGCTGGGCGCTACTGTGAGGGCTGTGCACTCGGCTACTACAACTTCCCCGAGTGTTTACGTAAGTATTGGCATGTTTCTTGCATGTGTCTTGTGTGCTAATGTGAAGTTTAGTTCTGTAATACATTAGCAAAGGAAATAGAATGATTCTCTATGAAGCTCTTTAAGCTACAATATTTGCCTACACAGAGTGAAATCATCATCGGAAGCCAAACTAACACCTTTCTAATAAGAAGAGGTAGTTTTTGTTGCATTTTGACAAACTGTTGAAACCTTTTTTTTAAATTTCTAGCCTGTAACTGTGACGAAGCTGGTTCTCTGTCCCACCGATGTGACATCCAGCAGGGCCAGTGTGAATGTCGCAGTGGCTTCATGGGAAGGACATGTGACCGCTGTGCCACTGGGTACTACAACTACCCAAGATGCACTTGTAAGTACACCAGCCTTATGTGTCAGCTTTTGGTCACCCAGTCACATACGTTGTGCGATCATCATGCAATCACAAAACTGAGATCTTTTCAGGCAGTTGGTTCTTTCACAGCCTGTTTGAAAATCTAAGGCATCAAAATCATATGACAAAATCGCACAATGAACGTAACCCCTGCCACAGGCAACAATGCAAAGTTGCGATGTTGCAAAGAAGATTTAAAATATTGGTATGCAATTTTCAATATTCACTGACTTTGATTGACTGCCTCACCTTTGCCATAAAACCCACCACAGAGCATTTGTGTAACAGTGTAATATTTTTCCTTCCTCCCAGCCTGTGACTGTAATGTGATGGGGTCCACCCAGGAAGTGTGTGACCGTGATACTGGGACCTGTCTATGTCAGGAACCGTTCACCGGGCAAAGGTGTGACCAGTGCAAGTCTGGGTCCTACAGTTTCCCCAACTGCATACGTAAGTGCCATAATGAATGATTACATCATAGTATCTTGGATCTTTCTCTACTCATTGATGTAATGCTTTGTGAATTTTGGATATGGATTTGAACACAGAACCTTTGTCTATGTCAACAACCTTTACCACAAAACCACTTGCTACTATTGAAACAATTTTTCTTCCTTCCCCCAGGCTGTAACTGCTATGGTGCAGGTGTGTTGGATGATGACAGTAAGGCCTGCACAGATAGTGGCCAGTGCACCTGTAAGCCGGCCTATGCTGGCCTGTCATGTGAGAAGTGTGCACCTGGCTACTATGGATACCCTGACTGCAAGTGTAAGGATCTAAATGCTATATCCTATCTACTAGAAGACTGTATGTGGCCTAGCTGTACATTGCTTCACATTACCAGAACTAAAGTCCCGCAAAGATAACTGAATTTATAGTACAATTCTTCAAGCCATGTTTTTGGAATAACATTATGGAATGTGGCCTGTTGTTGAAAGCTTTTTAGTAGGTTTAAGCGTCCAGAGTGAATGTAGGGCTCTGTAACACAGCCAACTATTCTTGTTTCCCAGCCTGTTCCTGTGAGTCTGGTGGGTCTATAGGCAGTGACTGTGACCCCAGGTCAGGGCAGTGCCGCTGTAAGGAACATGTGGAGGGGAGAAACTGTGACAAGTGTCAAGTTGGCTTCTTCAACTTCCCCAACTGCCTAGGTTGGTCTTTTGTGTTTTTAGTCCATATTGTGCCAACACAACTATGTCTAGCTACTTTAAATTTTTTGTCTAAGTGAGATAAAGTTTTGTCTAAGAGTAAGTCTGTCTAAGACATCTATATTATACTTACAGATTTATAAACTGCATTTTGACAAAATGTTCAAAAGTGTTGTTCATTAAAACTAACGTTGTGATGTTACTCTCTTTTTTTTCAGAGTGCAATTGTAACCCAGCAGGTCGAGCCCCTAATACTGAGTGTCCATCTGTTCAAACAGTAAGCATGTCTTCGTTTCTACTACTCTTTGATGTGAATAACATTCTGCTAGTTTGGTTGCTCTGACAACTCAACGTATGTTCCTACAACCCTAATCCTATGTCAGAAATTGGGGTGTTGTTACACAAGACTGTCCCCACCACAAGTTTGGTTCTCCAGCTGCATACACAAGTTCAATGGAGACATATCCACATATACAGTCAAGTCAGCGTATACAATACAACACCTGTATTTATGATGTCCTAAAAAGTCTGACCCTTTGCATGCAACATTCAGAAATCTGAGACTGTCACTTTGCGACTGTCTAACAACAGTTTGAAGTTTGTCTCAGATTCTCTTGAGCTGAGTGTGTCTTGCTCTATTCCCAGATGACGTGTGACTGTAAGAGCCTTGTGGAGGGCCCAGACTGTGACCAGTGTAAACCTCTGTACTGGAACTTGTTGAAGGACAACCCTGAGGGCTGTGAAGAGTGTGGGTGCTTCAGACCCGGGACCAGCAGTGGGCTGGGTACTTGTGATATGGTAAGTAAGGACGCGTTCACATTCATCACAGTCGTTTGATTTTGGTGTAGAATTTTCTGAACAGACTATGAAAGAAACAAATTGCTGAAGAGAATCTAAGACAGCCTTTTCCATAACAAGGCAGCTGCAACATACCGGTATGCATGACTATCCCAAGAATGCCCTTAGTTTGTGATTATACGATGGTCGATGTCATGGTGCGTCTCTTATCATATTTGTTACAAGCACAGCATACGCCGCTGGCAAAAAATGTCCTTCAGTCGATTTCAAACAGACTCTTGTCCCGAGTTCCTGATGATGTTTTTCATTTACCCAGGCCATAGGTCAGTGTGCCTGCAAAGCTAACGTCCAGGGGAGGATCTGTATGGACTGTAGGGATGGAAGCTTTGGGATGTCTGAGGTCGACAGCCTTGGATGTCAGGGTAAGTGCAGCTGGCAGCTGTCTCATTAGAGCTGTCTCATTTCAGGTTTTCAGAATAAATCCTGATCAACTTTACTGGTGTTTTTACAATAGAAGGGAGGTTGTTATTGGTGTGATACAGGTGTTCCAATTATGATAATTATCATTTCTGTAGGTTGCAGTTGTGATGTTGGTGGTGCAGTGACTGATGTGTGTGACAAGGCCACCGGACAGTGCGTGTGCAGAGAAGGGATGGAGGGACGGCAGTGTGACGTCCCCGCGCAGGGACAGTACGTCCCGGGGCTGTACCAGTACAAATACGAGGCGGAGGACGCAGACACGCCCCGCGGCATGCCTGTCAGGTTTGGGTACTCCGAGAAGGACTTCCCAGGATTCAGCTGGAGGGGATATGCCATCATGAATACTGTTCAGGTATGTAAGATCTCTTAGTTGTTGTGCATATTGTTTATTTGTTTATTGTTTATTGTCCTTTCGCACATAAAAAAAGTAATGGTATAAAAAGAAATTATGTACAATCAAATACATGCAGGAGATCCCAAGAAACCAAGAGGTTTATCTAGTGGGCTCTCCCAAATCCTGTTGATGATCTCATATTTACAACATTATTTACGTTAACAATTAACATGCATGTCTTAAGGGACAAACAAGAGAAAATTAACTCAAACAAGATAATATAAAGTTAACACGGCAAACTAAATATCTAAACAATAAAGTAAGACAATCAAAAACATATCGTATTCAACAAAAAATACATTTCCATTAGTCAAATCATAAGTTAATATGGTAAGAACAACATAAGAAACCAATATTAACGCAAGGAAAATATCGTAGCATAAGAAAACAAGGAAAACAAAAGCAAATCAGGAAGTGGTAGATGGCTTCTCTATTAGGTCAGTTTTTAAATGTCGTTTGAAAGTTGGAAGGGATTGGCAATTCTGCTGTGAATGACTTATACTGTTCCAAATTAACGGTCCTCTAAACATTATCGTAAACTGTTTCATATTTGATTTTGTTAGGATTGGCCTTAAATCATTTTGCTTTCTGGTACTGTAACTGTGGATATCTGAGTTGTATTGAAATATGTCCTTGAATTGAGCTGGTAATTGTGAACTTTTGTGTAAGACTTTGTGGACGAAAATTGCTGTTTGGAGTTTATTTATGTCGTACACTGTTAAAATTTTCAAGTTGTAAAATAGAGCGGCAGAGTTAGCAAAAAATGGGACATTAGATGCAATCCTAACGAAGCGCTTCTGCAGCTGATGCAGCGGTCGGATTGAAGTAGTGTATGTACTAGCCCAGACTATATTACAATATGTTAAGAAGGGATAAATCAAAGTATAGTACAGAGTGATAAATATTTTACGTGATAGGCAACTTGCAACTTTTCTTATTATACCAATGTTCTTATAGATTTGTTTACAGATACGGTCAATATGAAACTTCCATGTGAGTTTCTCATCAATTAGGACTCCTAGAAACCGTGTGTTACATACCTGTTTGATTGGTTTATTGTCTATGTATATATTAGCTATTTCTTTGTCGTATTTTTTACTTCTACCTGTGAAAATAATGAAGTTCGTTTTATCTATGTTAAGAGACAACTTATTTAACTTAAACCAGTCGTTTAGTTTACATAGCTCTTCATTAACGGTTGTTATTAGTGTATGAAAATTATTGTAGAAAAAACATATTACAGAAATGAGGGGAAAATTTTTTACAGATAATGAGATTAAGTTCTTGCTTAGCTTGCCTGAATATTACATTTGGGTTCCTGCATGTTATTTTGATTCAAAAGCTTTTACCTATGGACTGCAACAATCTTTAACTATTTTTCATGCCTTTTTTCTTTCCAGCCAAGGATAATTCTGTCAGTCCTGGTTGACCGCCCTGCGCTGTATCGTGTGGTCCTGTCATACGTCAACCCTGGACAGGAAACTGTCATCGGTAACATCCGAGCAAACCCGCTATCTCAGTCTGCTGATGTTGGTAAGAGAGCCAGTAAATATCTATTTTATTTTTATAATGTATTGAAGGCAATGCTTCTAGGTTGCAGGCTTTGAAAAAAACATGCTTTCAAATCTGTTTTTACTTTACATGTATCATAAATTAACTTACATTGATTTACCACTTCCCAATGACGAATATTACTTTCAGAAATGCTTTGCAGCATTTTTACTTATTTTACAGATCAGATCACTCACATACATGTGAATTTTGTTGGCAATCTTGAGTCTTATGAAGAAATAAAGTCTTCAAATATACTAATTTTTAAATATTTGCAATGCTCTTATAACTCTCCTGTCATTTTTAACTGTTATTGATTATGTCTTTTGTGCTTTCTCCTCTCCTACTCCAGTTTCCCAGCAGAGCAGTGAGATTGTGTTTAACCCCACCACGGCCCCCATGACTGTCACTGTGGTGGGGAACAGTTTCATCATGCCCTTCGTTCTCAACCCAGGACAGTGGAGCTTCACTATTGAAGTGTCAAGGGTCCTGCTGGTCAGTCATCTGCTGATATAATAATTTGTTCTGTACTTTTTAGTATTACTGGTAGTATCTAATTGTAATTGCAATCTTAGATACAATCAAAGATACATTATCTGTGGGCATCACTCCAGAACTATGACAATGACTACAAAGAAAAGTTGTCAAAAGTTGTCAAATTGAATCTATCACTTTTGTAGCACCCCACAATTTGTCCCAATGACTGAGGGTTGTTCTTCTCTGTACACAGTAGTGACATATTGTGATAACATGGACATTGTTTTTCACCCAGGACTACATGGTGCTGTTGCCTGCAGCCTACTTCGAGGCTCCCCTGCTACAGCTTAAGGTGGAGGTCCCCTGCAAGTATGAGATACCGGAGGACCCAAAAGACCAGTAAGTCTCCATCCTACCCTTAGCTTTAATTTTTAGACAGGAAAGATAATAAGAAAGATAGTCAATCAACATGCCCAAAAAATGGACAACCTTAAATTATTCCAACACCCCATTTGCTGAATCTTGCGATGTTCGTTAGTGTTAGGGTTAAGGGGTTGCAGTGTAGAGGTATAATCACCTAACAAGACCCGTTTGACACCTGTGTCCCTTCCCAGCTGCCTGATGTACACCCACCTGCCCCTGGAGGACTTCACCACAGTCCAGGCGGAGTCTGGGTTCTTCCGCCCTCAGCAGGATGATGATGACATGAACAACACCCTGTCTGTGCTCGGAGACAAGATCGCCACACAGTACATCCAGCCATCCAAGTTCTACCCACTCATGGCACTGTTGGATCACAATCAGGTCAGCATTGAATCCTTAAATCTTACCATGACCATATACCAAAGAAAGTTGCATTCCTATGGCACCTACCAGACAGCTTTCACCCTGATGTATTGCCATACTCTATCCACCTCCTTATGATATAGCATTGTAGATCAGACAAACAAACTGAAAAAAAAACCTACAAACAGTCGACTGTAACAGACACTGTCACTTTGCTGGATGTCAAGCTGCCTAGCCAGCTCTGTTCTTGAATTTCCTCTCCCAAGATGGACTTTGACATGATGTTGGTATTCCTGCTCCATACAGATGGTTCTACTTTTGGAGCTGACTCTGCCCAAGGCTGGCGAGTACGTGTTCGTGATCGAGTACGCCAACTTCGAGACACGTGCGCAGACCCTGCAGATTCGTGTGGACAAGACAGAGGGCAAAAATCAGGGCATCTTCAACATCAACACCTGCAACTTTAGGTACATGTACTGTATCATGCATCTATAACCCAACCTTCAAATAACTCGTACTATATGAGATATATGGTCAAGGTGTAAAAAAAGTCACTCAATATTCAGTCTTAAAAGTTTGTACAAGAATTATGAGGCAGTTATTGTTATGTGACTGTCACAGTAATTTTATGAGGCTTTAGAAGTAATGTCATTCTCTTCATTTGAATTTAACCATGTTTGTCTCCTATCACAGTTTCCGCTGCCGTGCAGTTGGCATTGATGACAATGGGAGAGAGGCACGCTTCAAGGTTACCTCAAGGTCAACCACCATCAGCTTGTCTGGAGACAAGCTCAGAGTCGCCATTGTGAGTTTTACAGCTTTTCTTGCATTCATCTGACAGATTTCTTGCTCTGTGCGTTGCTCTTGGCATTCTGAAGTGGTACATGTATATGTTAGCCAAGTGTTTTTTTGTTCCGTGTTTGTAGGACTCACTGACTGCCATCCCTGTGAAGTCATGGGATCCAGACTACATCATTCCCAAACCTCTCTGTGTGGCCAGCTATGGGCCATTCTCCAATCACAAGTAAGGTCCATTTGTTGCATAAACTGTACAATGTCATATACACAACTGTGTCTTTTGTTGTGTTTGCCTAAAGTATTCAGACTGTGTTATATGATGATATCTGTAAATGGAAATGGTAGATATGGGCTTTTGCTTAAACAACTCGACGGTTTTGTCGCCAATTTTTCTTGTTCATTTGTTTTGTTTGATATATTATGAATAAACTAAGTCTGATAGGTTGTGGTATAGTAATGCAACAACTAGTAGTTTACTAGTAATTCATGATTGAATTAATCTCCTACTTTTAATATCCAATATTTATGTAAGTTTAGGAAAAATTGTTACATTTGATAATGATATACATTTCCTTCTTTATGGTATCTTTTTTGTAAGGAAATGGGTATTTTTCATTGTTTGTCTTTCTCTGCCCTCCCCCTTCATCTCCCGATTCCATGCTCTGAGCAGGAAGAGGGCTGACCCCAGGTAAAACTGAATCAGTACTCCCTCTAACCTTTCACCTTTCACCTCTCACCTGGCATCTATAGCATCACTGATACTTTCTTTCACATCACCATTTTTGATACGACATTGTGTAGTTTTTGTAGCATTTACAACAATTCCTTCATGATTATAATTTGTTTTCTGTTTTTAATGTGATGCATTTTGTATCTAGAAGGAAACCAGACTTTCCAATGAGACTTTACTAAATGCAATACACCATAACACTCTCTGGCAGGTGTGTCCAGTCCATGTACACAGAACCAGTTGGAACAGTGAGGTATTTTGCCGAGTTCTGGGCAGGACTCCATGCGCCGCCAGCCTCTCCTGGTCCTGGCTAACTCCAAACTCCTCCTACTAGACAGGGAACAGGTGAGAGTTGTGTATTTGGTAGGGAAGACTTTTAATCACCTAAAGGAGCCATTTGGCTACGAATTGTATATTTTTCTCTGGGATTTGGCAGCATGGAGAAGGTTAAAGCAATTTCTAAAATTCTGTTGAAATTGGCAAATCCTGATTAAGATTGTAAACAGAAAACAGCTGGAAGATTTATTTTACCTCATAAGGTGGGATGTGTTGAACAACCTTGTCTTCCTTATCACTGATCTTTGAATGAAACCTTACTGAGTTGAGTCAACATTGCACCCCATTTCAGAACCAACTTGAGTTCAGTGGCCGTCTCCTCTCAGCTGGTAGGACAGTGTTCCTGCTGCACTATTTCCAGCCTGAGAGCACAGGCTACACTGCCCAGGTCAAGGTCACCACACCACTGAGGCAGGAAATTCAAGGTCAGTTGTTTTGTGAGTGAAGTTATTTCAGCACCGAGGACAGGGACTGTGGTTGTTGAAGCAGAGACAGTTCTGGTAGTGTAGATGCTATTCAGCATTGGGAATGGGTGTCATTGCATGTATATTCAATCTGAAAGTCATTCAGCACCAAGGACAGAGACTGTTGTAATGTGCATGTTAAAGCTGAGACAGCCTTTGCAGTGGAGATGCCATTGATCATTAGAAACATTGACATTATAAAAGCATTTTCCGTTGAAAAATCATTCAGCACTAAAGACAGGTATTATGAATGGTAGTTGAAATGTTGTTGTGAGCAGCATTCAGTGCAAACTCAACATGCAGAAAATAATTTTGTAACATAGATAGTAAATATTTGTCGGTTACGATGAACAGTATGGGACATCTTTTGTGGCAGAAAGTTGCATGCACTGTTTTGTGGCACCATCCACAGCTATTGTTAATCTTCACACCTGACTATTTTTCAGGAGTTATCCAGGTGGACTACTGTCCCCACAGTGCAGGCTGTCGGGCCACCATGCTGTTTGCAGGTCTGGGAGAGCAGGTGGACATCACCCAGCCTGACATCAGGATCATGATCACCATTCCTGCTGACAGAACTATCTGGGTGGTCAGTACTCACTTACAGTCTATACAAACCTTTTATCCGTCAAAAGGGGCCAAAAGGATAGACACGGGTAATGGTGTGAACTTGAAGATCATAGGAACCATAAAATTCATACTCCTAGGAAGCTGAAATCTTCAACTTTGTACATGTAGATGTCAATCAACCACCTCAGAATATCATCAAAAACACTAACAAAGAATTTGCATCTAATGCAAGAAGGCTGTTTTGTTTATAATTTCAATACAATTACCTTCTCTGTGCCACAGGACCATGTGGTGGCTATTCCAGAGTTCAGCTACACCCCCTCCCTCCTGATGGACAGCAGGATTGACAAGTCTGGTGATTTCATCAAGCAGTGTGGCAAGTTTGACTTCAACCTAAAGTAAGTTGCAAGAAATGGGAATTCATAATCCTAATAAATCTATCATACCTCAAAAAGTCCGTCCTATGGAATTAGGCTGACTACTGGTTTCTTCAAACCTTCCAGTGAGAGGGACCTGACTCCCTTCTGTCGGAAGTCCATCATGTCTCTGTCTGCCCACTACAACGACGGGGCAAACCCCTGCAACTGTAACCCCCAGGGCTCCTCCAGCCAGACCTGCTCCCCCCTGGGTGGACAGTGCCCCTGTAAGGACAACATCGTGGGGAGGAGCTGTGATGTCTGTGCTACTGGGTACTTTGGCTTCCCCAACTGTAGAGGTAAGTATGGAAAACTCTACTCTATGGTACTACAGTACACAGCAAGGCTGCTTGTTTTCTCTAATACCTTACAAATTGTGTTCAAAATATGATTAAGAGTTAGTTAGTCCTTTAGTCACTATTTATTACTTCCGGGTATGTATTGTTAAGTGACTGAGCTGGGAGTTTGTGTGTCTTTTTGTCTGGACATGGGTTAGTTGACAGCACTTGGGTGGGGGAAGATTGACAGGCAGAATGACAGTTCAAATGGTCAGACACAGAAAATGGGTTGAATTTGAATGGACACAAAACCCCAAAACACTTCCCCAAAGTCTGAATTCTCTGATTTTTTGTGTAATGTGATCGGTCTGTTTCAGAGTGTCCATGTGGAGAGAACCGACTGTGTGACCCAGTGACAGGAGAGTGCATCTGTCCACCACGTTCCCGCCAGCCAGAGTGTACCGTCTGTGAGGAGGGAACATACGGGTACCACCCACTTCTGGGATGTGAGGTACATGTACAGATGTGACCATATACTGGAATAATACATGAGAGTGTACTTTTAGAAAAGCAAATCATACACCTAGAATGCAGCAGGAAAGTTTTTATTTTACTTTGAGAGCTATGGCAATGATCTTGGAAGTGTGTATATTACAGGCAGCAAGTCCAGATGTTTACATCAAAATGATAAAATGCATCCTTCTGAACTGAACTGAACTGAAATGTTCTCTACCATGTAGCCATGTGACTGTGATGCCATGGGAATCCTGGACCTGAACTACCCATCATGCAATAGGAACACAGGACAGTGCAGGTCAGTTATCTGATAAAATTCAAACTGCTGAAATGCGTCAGCTTGAGAATTCCCAATCTCACTAGCACACACAATGCACATGCAAAAAAAAATTGCATACATATTGACAGACAGGTGTTCAGAGGCTGCAGCCATCTTTAGCACTCTGAAGGTGCTAATGATCCAGTTTCTATTTTAGAATCTGTATTCTTACTTGTTGACTAAAATGTGCCTGATTGATTTTCAGCTGTAAGCCAAATGTAGGGGGCCGCCGTTGTGACCGCTGCCTGCCAGGCTACTACAACTTCCCCTACTGCTCCCCCTGTAGCTGTAGTGCTGATGGGGCCACAGAGGATGTGTGTGACCAGAGGACAGGGAGGTGTCTGTGTAAGGTAGGGAGGTCTTGCTCATGTTTGCAGTTAATCTATCTGCAAGATATTCAACAAGAGGTAACCCAGTATATCAATTATGGATAGCATATATCATTTGTTGCTGCATATTGGCAACAATCCAGTAGCATAATCTGAGGTCAATCTACATTTGAATACTAGTAGATATCTATAAAATTCAGGAGCAATCTCAGCATGTATTGTCATTGTTGATTACCTAGACCAATGTGAATGGCCCGAGGTGTGACCAGTGTAAGGCCAACACCTACCACCTGTCCACCAGGAACCCTGAGGGATGTCACAGCTGCTTCTGCTTCGGTGCAACACCTTACTGTAGGAGCAGTGACCTGCACTATACAGAGGTGGGACATGACTGATATTCCTTACCTGTACTTTGTATGTACATTATACTCTGTACCTTTCCCTCTTTCAAGAAGGATGGATGCCTACTACTTGTATTAGAGCCTGCATCATTACTGCCAGGTACAGAAGTATTGTTTTGGGTGGCAAAGCTATGGGTTTGTGTGTCTTGTTTGTCTGGACAGAGTAGGTTCACAGCAGATGGATGGGAAAGATTGACAGGCAGTATGATAGAAGGTCAGGCACAGAAAATAAGAGTGAGCTTGAGAGTAGGTTGGTAGTACGTGGGTGGGGGAAGATTAACTGACAGAATGACAGGTCAAAAGGTCAAGTCACATGGAGCACTGTTGGATGATACTGTTTGAAAACTACATGATCTTAACATGTACTTACTTTTTGCAATGCCAGCTCTTGGACATGGAGGACTGGACAGTGTCCAACCAGGTTGGATCGGAAGTCATGCGGTTTAATGACAAGGTGGAGGTGAAGCTGGGAGACTTGATCCAACCAGACGAGCCGGTGTACTGGGTGGCTCCAGGCATCTACCTCGGCAACTTGGTCAGTACTATATAGAACGAAATTTGATTTGGGGGTCAGTGTGCTATTAATGCATGTGTGTATGAGCACAATGTTGAATTTTGCTGAATTATAGTCACTAGACTCACTACTGCTAGGTAATTCAACCAGGAAGGGGTGTCAAAGTTGTAGCATTTTCCTATAGGCATATTTAAATCTGGTCCAACATCCTTAATAGCTGATGTACCAAAAGCCTAGGTTTGTCCCAAGATAAGGCTTTTCCTGTTGTATTGGTCATTCCTATTTTCATTTACCAGTTTTTTTCCATTCTTGCAGGTAACATCCTATGGTGGGAGCCTGACCTACACTGTAGAGTACCAGGTGACCAAGACTGCCCTGATGGCCAGGATGCGCCCTACCAGGCTGCCTGACGTGCTTCTCTCTGTAAGTTTGTCTTCATCATTTGTATTTTCTTCCAAACCAATTCAGTCTGATCAGAGAACAATTGCAAGTCTAAACCATAAAAAAAACTAGACCAGGTATTTTAAAATTGGATCTACTTACTATATAAAAGGAACATTGAATGTGCACTGACAGTAAATGATGATCATACTTCTTAATATTATTAAGATTAAGAAGAAGAAGAATATATAGTATAATGATTTATGAGGTTTACTAGAATAACACTGTTTGTTTGCCAGGGTAACGACATGACCATCATGTACTCCCACCCTGTCATCCCTGAGCCTGATGAGCCCCTCACTGTCACTGTGGACCTTCTGGAGGTGAGACAAGATCACAATTAACCAGTTTTGCATTTACTGTGAAAAGATGTTCAATTTATCTTAGTGTGTTTTGTGGAAAATACCAAATTGAATATTATAACAGCCGCACTTTATGTCTACAAGTGATGACTATGCTGAGTGTATGTTTTGTCTCCCCTGGTCCTAGGGTAACTTTGTTCACAGTAACAGTAAGGGAGCCGTGAGTCGGGAGGACCTGCTGATGGTACTGGCTGACCTGCAGGCACTGCTCATCAGGGCCTCGTACAGGGAGAAGATCCTCAGTGCTACGTAAGTCCTGGTCCTGGAATCATATATCTAGGATTTGGTGCTTGTCCTTAGTGCTGAAATGCCATCTTAGAGTGGAAGTGTTCTTTAAAAGCAGGTATTGGTAGTAAAAATACAACTGTGAGATAAATTAGGACGTTTTGTACAACTTTGTGGTCAATGCAAGTATGTGAATGTGTTACTGTTCTATTTCACAGGAGACATTCATGTACATCTAGATATTGACGATTAAGATATTAAACAGACTAAGTGTAATCTGCACCCCTTCTGTCTTTCTTCCATCTCCATATTGCTATCACTATCTACCACTCTATTCAATCGCATTATTGGTCTTGCTCATCTCTTTTCCTGTCTCATTCTCTTCTCCTGTCTTCCTTCCATTCCACTGCCTGTGCACAAAGTACTTTCAGGTAGCAGGACCTTCACCACCTACATTGTCTTTCTTCATACCTTGTAACATTACCTCTTCAGAATCAACACCTATACAAACTTGTCTTCTGTTGTTGCATAGTGTTTTCTTACAGTTATGGGACTTCTTTAGAATATGAAATTGTGCTGGTATTGCTGACAAAACAGAAAGCACTTATGACCATTTACAATGGCATAGTTACACTCTATTTAAAAGATTAACAGTTTCCCTTGATTTCTCTCCCAGTATTGAGTCAGTCAAACTGAGCATCACAACCCAGACCTTCTCTGGAAAGCCTGCCCTTGATGTGGAGTACTGTAACTGTCCATATGGATATAAAGGGACTTCTTGTCAGGTAAGGATAGGTTTATCATTTGAATCAATTGACTTCCACTTATTCTATATCTTTTGCAATAGATATGTATGTTTCAAGTATCTCATTGACATCTCTTCACTGCAAGCAATTTACTCCATTCTTGCATCGTTGGCACCACTTGTGGCTGTTTGATTGGGCTGAAATGTTGTATTTGTACTACAGGAATGTGACGAAGGCTACTACAGGTCCAAGACTGGTCCGTACCTGGGCCAGTGTGTAAAGTGTGAGTGTTACGGGCATGCCAGCAGCTGCGACGAGAATGGAGCATGCATTGTGAGTACCTAGTTCTTGTTCAATGTGAATGTCGATCAGCACCAAGGACAGGGATAACAGTCATTTTCGATGCTATATAGCAGTATAGACAGTGAATTGGAATGTGATTCAGTACCAGGGACTGGGCCAACATTGTTATAAGAACATAGTGATCATCTTCATGATTTTACTTTTCCATTTCTATACAGGACTGTGAGCATCACACTATGGGAGACAGGTGTGACAAGTGCATGACTGGTTACTATGGAGAGCCCAGGAGGGGCACGCCCGACGACTGTCAGATCTGTGCCTGCCCCATGGCAACAGAGGACAACAAGTGAGGAACATCATTTCATCATCCAAGTCACCATTATCAGTTCTCAATATACAGTTCACTCATGACTTGTAGAATATTTTATTTTGTCAAACACAAGTGACTTAATTTTTTTACTGGCCAAAAATACCGACTTAAAATGTGTTTATTTGGTTAAAATGATTTTTCACTGACTTTGATACAGAGGGAAATATTCTGATGTTTTGTGTCTGTTTTTTTTTTACAGTTTTGCCTCGGAGTGTCAGCCACTTGCTGGTGGACAGTTCCAGTGTACCTGTCTACCAGGATACGATGGACCAAACTGTGACAGGTGGGCACTGTGGAACATGAAAAGGGTTGCAGTGACTCCATAATGTACTTATTTATCGCTGGAATCTCTTCCCCTGAGTACCCTATATACTAATACGTCATACCATTTGACACTTTCAGATGTGCTATTGGGTTCTATGGGAAGCCTAGCGAGGTGGGAGGGTTCTGTCAGCGCTGTGACTGCAGCGGGAATGTCAGGCTGACCAAGGTCGGCATGAAGAACGTGGAACAGTGTGACGCTGAGACAGGACAGTGTCTGGACTGTCTGGACAACACCGGCGGCCGCAACTGTCAGAAGTGTGCTGCTGGCTTCTATGGAGATGCCATGAAGGCCAGGAGTTGTACAAGTATGTTGTGATGTTTCAAGCCAGGTCCATGCACTCCTTTTATTTTACTAGACTTGGTTCTTTTCCTTGAAAATACCCCCAATATATTCTACATCTATAGACAGCTAAGAGCATCCGCTTTCTATAGAAAGGTATTTTTTTTAAACCCACAGCTCATCCATTCAAAACGACACTTCTGTCCCCAGAAGAAGTAATGGTACATTTCTGTTCCTTGTCCCCCAGAGTGCAGGAACTGTGATGTGTGTGGTACAGTGCCTGATGTGTGCGATGACAAGACAGGAAAGTGTCTGTGTCGGGACCATGTGGTAGGGGACAAGTGTGATCAGTGTGAGGTGAGAAGTCAGATACTTTTCTGTCATTTTGATTATACTACATCTACGACTATTACTTTGCTTAATAAAGTCTGATAAAAGTAACATGTAGTCATCTTCAGACAAATAATGAATGACCTATTAGTATAACAAAATTTATAAACTGTGGGGTATAGATATTTTGTTCACAGCACCATCCTTCAGAAAAAATATCATTTAAAAAACCTTTTCTGCTACCATTTAACATCATCAATACAAAAAGATACTAGCCTGTTTCAGTTGTTTGACTTGTTATGTACATTTTGCCTACAGGAGAACCACTATGGGTTTGACTCCTGCCAGGGCTGCCAGGCCTGTGACTGTTCAGCGGAGGGCTCTCTGGAGAAGTCCTGTCACCCTAAGACTGGTCAGTGTGCCTGTAAACCAGGTGTGACCGGGCGGCGGTGTGACCGGTGTGAACCCAAACACTCCAACTTCACCAGCAGTGGATGTAGAGGTAGGAGATGTCCAACTGTTGGTAATGTCCAGTTGTTTGTGAAATGCTGGTGGAAGATTTACATTTAGGAGCATCTTTTGCTCTATTCAAAAAACTTGACCTCTTGCATAAAAACTCTTATGTCTAACTCAGTAATCTTACCATATCTATTATGATAGATACGGATATTTTGATAGATATAGATAACTCCTCTTTCTGTTTTTAATGATTTGAAACAGTACCGCATGTTGTAGTTGGCAATTCAATCCTGACTGCTCTCATCATGTATTAAGTATTCAAAGAACAAGAATTCTCCAATTTCTTCCCAGTAGTCATTTAAAAACTCTGACCTTGACTTCCATCCTCACCAGCTTGCAACTGTCCAAAGGATGGACCGTGTGACCCTCAGACGGGGGAGTGCAGGTGTCCTGAGGGGCTGACAGGGACAGACTGTGAGAGCTGCAAAAATGAAACCCTCCTGTACACCCCCAGAGGGTGCTGGGGTGAGTTATTCCACTTCAATTTCCTGCAAAGTGCATAATTTTCCCCTTATGAACAATATCATATACACTTTGAAGCTAAAATCATCCAGAAAAAACAGTATACTTTGAAGGGCAGGGTTTGATATATGATATATGAACCGTAAAGAGCATAAAGAAAACAGCCTAGAAATGGTTCAAAGTGGTTTAACTGTCAAATTAAGAACCAGAAAGTCTATAAGAGCCACTGACAAATAATTTCTGATATGTGCTTATCTGTCCCAACAAGATGGGAACATAGGGAAGAAACACCCCCAAGGACAAAATGCTGTGCCCATTGGGGTGACCAGAAAATCTTGATTATTTGTGGTTCTCATTATAGCTAATTGGTCTGTCCCAAAGGGCTATCAGCATGACAAGTGGTGCCTCCCCTGCACACTGGGATGATAATGCCCAGAAAAAGCTTCAGCCTGTGTGTAAAGAGATCACTAATAGCATCGAATATTGCACTGCAATTTGACTGGAATCTCAGGTTTCTTGTTAGTCTTGTTAGGAACATGTTTCTCTTTGCCTGAGTATATTGGGTTGAGCTGCCAACATTCAACAGTCTAACTTCTGTTAAGTTAAAGTATCAAGGACAAGTAAATTAGCTTGAACTGGCCTTGAAGGCATGGTCCTGTCAGTGGTTGCTCATCTGTAGGTGGAGGTTATCTTAACCTGTCTTAACTTGTCTTAAGCCAGGCTTTACTTGAGTGACAGCTGACTACCTCAAGTCCTGTATTGAAAGTGTTGTACATAATGCCACTACACTACAGTCTGTGGATAACACCATACTGAGATTTGAAAATTAGGGTTTAACACCTGGTGACCACTTCTTGCAATTGTGAACTGAAAGATTGGATCCCAGTGTGTTTAATCCTGTATCTTCCTTGGTATCTTTGCCAGTACGCTTCAATCCTCTGAAAGCCAAACAAATTTTTACTTGGACTTAGTATTAGTAGGATTGTCCCTAGTGCCATTAAAGAACCTATGGTTGCAGAAATATTCATGTTCTTGTGTGGCAGTGCACTAGCAGAAATCACAAAAGCAAATATGCTGTCATGACTTGAGGCAGATTTTTTGTCAATACTGTAAGGTACAGTACTACAGAGTCTTGTTCTTCAAGCCACTTAGATTTGTATACAAACAAGTACATCACATAGTAGAGCCTAAATCTATAAATTTAAGGCAAACTAGCTGTGCAGACCTGTAATTGGGACTGACAGATGCTTAGCAGGGGCACACCATAACAACTAACCTTAAACTTTGTGTCTTCTAAAACTGGCTTTGTTCCAATAAAATCAACCTACAGCAAGCTCTGTTTATTTCATTTGTCAAAAGTGCTGATTCAGCAGTCTTGACTGATTGAAAAGTCTATTGTCACTGTTGTTTCTATGATTATGCTTTCTAATTCTCTGAAGAAAAGGCTTACAAACAAGTAAATGTGTTCGCACAATTTGCTGATAATGCTTTTTCACAGTTAAGCAGAGCTGCCCCACCCCATCTTTTATTCTGTTATGATAATTTATCTGTGGTAGACATGTCAGACAGAAGGCACAGCTCTCATGTATATGTATGGTAGAGATAGCAGAAGAAAAGCACTACTATGTCACTCCCATTCATACACACAAAAGATTCCTCAATTTGCCTTTCCACCCCTGCTGATAGGGATGTAGACTGTAAGGATGTAAACTTTTTTGAGGGGACATTTTATATTCAGTTGGTGCATAGGGGTGTTTAAATGCCTTTCCTCTCAACCTTCTTTTTACAGCCAGATAATACTGTCAATAAAATAACACAATGCAAGACTTCACTTTTCTTTCTTGTGTCAACTTAAGACAAGGAATTGTGGTGTGACATCAATCCTAATGTTGGACCCTCCCCTGTTTTAACATTGGAATGACCCAGAAAAGTAGGAAGCCCCTGTCCAAGCTAAGTAGTGCTTAGTCGGGTTTAAGCTCCACTGCAGCAGGGGACAGCAGGGGACATTTTGTTACTCAGCCAAGAACTTGTATGGTAATGGTTTCCAGCCTCCTGGAGAAAGGCACAAGATAAAGAGCAATGGCTGTCAGGATTTTCCTGTTGTTTACCTTAGTTTTTGTGACTCTGGATGGGACAAAAGTCACAGTTTCAGGTGAGTGCATAAACCATCAAGTTTTCTTAAGTAAGCTAAGGGTAAATGTTTTTTAAAAATTGGATCTGTAACATCTAGACCAACTACATCCTTTCTGTAACCATCAGGGAAAAAAGGACTAAAGTACCAAAAGTAATTTTTTGCCATTTATTTGAAACATAGTAATTTTGGTATGAAACATTACTAATACTATGTAAATTGATTTGTAAGATGTCAGCCGTCACTGTCAAACATGTAACGTTACATTTGTACTCCAATTCTTAGTGTCACTGTGGACTGCTTTAACTTCATGTCTTGCAAATAACTGTCCATTCAACCCATTTTGACTTCTGTCTGAACCCCTCATGTCTGTGTCATGCTTGATTATTGTTCAGGGCAATGGTCACCCTGATGGCAAGTAATTTGTTCCCTCAGATAACATTCCCTGAGTCACCACCTGTTAGCTGCTCTGTCCAAGTGTCAGAGTTGATCAGAAACTTCTGACTTTGAGAAAAACCGTGTTTTCACTGGGAGGTATTTCTTGTCAAGTGCAATAATTTCCCAGTGTACTAGAGTTACATTTCCAACCTTATCTGGCCTTGTTTACAGTTCTGAGAGCAGTATTTCTCCTCTTTCTTCAGTAGGGCCATTGAACCTCTTAAGAAAATAACCTTTTGTACTTCTTAGGCTATAGTGAAATGATGATGACCATATTGCTAACACTGCTCAAAGGTAACTGGTTCCCTTGCTGTACTGTGACATGCTATATTAGATGCAATGCTTTCTAAGTGCTAAAAAGTGGCTCAATTCTACTAGCAACTACAATCCAGCATGCCGTAAGTTTGGAGTACAGTATGTAAAACGTACAATAAACTTAGTCTATTTACATTTTGCAAAAAGTTCGTAATCAAGAAATTTGTATGATATAGAGATTAAGTAAAGAGGTTTTGATTTATTCCCTAAATGCCATGAATTGTTATTCATTCCTGGAAGGCACATTCAGTTCCTAGCCAAGTAGAAGAGTCATTTCCGTCAAAGGCTCAGTCCTTCTGAGCTCATTTCCTGCAGGTGTTACTGTAAGTTTGGCAATTCCTCCTAGAGATCTTATCATAGCATGTCCACCTTGATTCAAGCTTTGGGTCTCCTGACTAGGAGGCACACATTTACATGTGGCCAGACTGCATTAAGAAGGAAACACAATAATACCCAAATGCACTGACTAATCCATAAGGCTTAGGCCCACTTTAACAAAGTGTTTCACAATTTAAATAGACTGATAGAGACAGCTAGGAAGACGGACATGTTACATTTTTGGGATCTTGCAATTGCCTAACTTTGTCTTAGAACTTTTCCCATATTGAAAACTATAGGTATCTGGTGTAGTTCTTTCATGTGCATGTCAGTATTGTTTGGAAAGTGCAGAAGGAAAAGTCTGAGTTTTCAGTGACCCAAGAAAGGCCCCTAAAGGCAGAGATTCTCTCCTTTACTCTGTTTGTTATTCTTATACCCACGGAGGTTGACTCGGATGTCCAAATATTTTGGGTGTTTTAGTGACCTATCTGTTGCCTAATCTGCATATTTTTGATTTAGCTGTTTCTCTATTTTTTCTTAGTGAGGCAAATATTCAAAAGGTCACTTTCACAAGGAACTTTCACAAGTTTTCCCATTTTTTTGTCTTTATAGACAATTTCTTTTTCTCATCATCTGGAAATCTAAGATTGCTCAGAAGCACATTTGCTGTGTTTAAAGATTGTGTAGTCAAGCAGTTCAAGCATTTTGGGGAGGGAGTCATCTTTCAAATGCAGAATGTGGTGCCCTGGAATCCTATGGCCTCAGCTATGCAGAAGGTGGTTATTCTAGCTCAGCCATGCCTAGCTCAGGCTATTAAGGGACCTTCCTGTGAAATGTGTGGAATGTAGCTCACTTCTCATGGAAATGTGTCTCAATTGTTTCATTAAAGTACCGTGTTGCAGTTCCCTGCCTCACAGGACTTACCCTGGACGCCTGCCAGGGAATTTCTCTGTATGTACAGAGAAGATTACACAGGGGGTCGACAGGTCAAAGATAAGTTTACACGTTGCCATGGCAACTGACACCTGTCCCAGGGTTCAGGGGTTCTAGCACAAATATGTAGATTTGTAGGTTTGAATTCTGAGTCACTACTCTTAACAGCAGACCTTGACCTAAGACTTCAACGTCCTTAACTTTGGGAACCATGAACACATGAAAAATTAAGTATATAATATAGCAATGGGGGATGGCTTGTACATGTAATGGGTCTTTACCTTGAGACATTGTTTTAGAAGTCCTGATTTTCAACATCAAACGTTACCAATTGCTCTTTTGGACATAAACTGGAAATATTTTTGATGAGCTAAACTGGTCCATAAGTTTCTTTACTTTACGAAACGTTACAAAATTCTAATTGAGGTTTTCCTTCTTTTGTTGTAGTAGAAATGACTGGTATTTTTGCTGCAATATGCTAATTGTTGATCTCTGTTGATCTCATTTCTGTAAGATATCTATGAGAAAGCTCACATGTCTGAATGTTGTTTTCCACATTTTGATTGCACACAATTGAGATGCCTGTGTGACCCTTTTTTTTATTTATTTATTTTTTTTATTAGTAACAAAGAAGTAACATAAATTTGGGAACCATCCATCAGTACCTAATTGTCATCTCACGAAATATATAGTTGCATATAAGTAATATATAGTATAGTAATATATATAGTAAATACAGTTATATATAAAAGTTAACCACAACAGTTCTATTCACCAAGCGTGCCCCATTTTCCCAGATGTTTTTCCACTTTTCCTTTTCTTACAGCAATATAGTATTCAACTTTTCTAAAGAAATTTATATATTGAAAAAAGGATTCAAAATTTACTTTGTTGGACTTTCTATTGTTGTATATAAAGATGTGTGACCCTTTATCCCTACTAAATCTCACATAATTCCAGACTGAGGAAATGAAAGTAGTAACAAATCAGGCATGTGTGATGACTTCCTGTGGATCCATTGCCCTCTATTTAAAGTATTACCCAGTGTCATGACCCCTGTCTGACCTTTCCTTTCCAGGTGAGAGGATTTAAAAGAGTCAACTATGTGTTTGCATTTTGTAAGAAACTAAATAGAAATTGCTAATGACACCAGATGTCCATGGATTTAAACCAAAAAGTTGCTTATGACGTTATATATAGCTGTGTGGCTTAAGGTTAGTGGACATGGGATCAAGACATTACTCTTCGATTTTTGCTGTGTTTTAAGTTTGCAGCTGAGTTCTGTAGTACAGTAGTTAAAATACATTGGAGATGCCTATTTGTGATGGAGAGCTTTGAATGATCGAGTCAATTACCAAAATTCATTTCAGCAGAAGTAGCACAATGTTCTTGCAACAAAACAATGTGACCTAGTAAGTGACCCTTGAACCACCCAGTGATCTTGAAGATTTCTACAAATCCATTTAAAGGCATCTATAGAGTCTAATTTCCTTTCAACTTTCCCCAGATTGTGATACCTGTGTGCATAGCCTGATGGACTATGTGAACAACCTGGGCGAAAACACTGACCTGATGAAGATGACCATTGTGAGCCTGAGCGCAGGACAGATCGCTGGCAGCAGGGTCAACGACATCATCAAGGGGGTGGAAGAGGCAAAGGTAACAGCCAAATCATTGAAGAAAGCAAAATAGTTTGATGTAATGGAAAACTGATTGACTTACCAATTGAAAGTAAGTGCCTTGGTGCCTTGCATTCTAGATCTGGTTTATGAATAAATTGAAGGAGTTACTTTCTTTGTGGAGAGACTATCTTGCTGGAAAAGTTTGCTGTAAAAGACTCCTATAATGTGCAATTCATAGGGTTAGATGCGTGTTAAGAAGTCAAGTATGTTAGGAGCCTGGCTTTGAATGAGTGTGTTATGTAGTCTTGAACACAAGACATAAATGTCAAGCAGACTCTACATGTATGTTAACCTTTGTGTTGTTCTTCCTTCCCTTTGAAGATGAACATGGACAAGATGAAAGCCCTTGCTAAGGAAATAGATGATGTTGAAGATGATGGCTTGAGAAACGTTTCAGACAAGGTAGGACTTCAATGTTATGATTGTTGTCATGATAATACACTGTGTTCTATGGCTGCAGTACAAACTAGACATTTCTTCTTTATTAACATACCAAATGATACAGTTAATATATTAGCTAATTCATGGTTTAAACTGTGCATCTGTGAAAGTTGAAGGCCTCTAATGTCTACACTATACTTGATACATTGTACATTACCAGTATTTTACATGTATGTCTCAGTGGCCTTGAATATTGACATATTACTCACAATGCATTACGCCGCACATGTGCAGTTTAAATCATGAACCAGGTTATTAAAAAGTAAAAATGGACAAGAAAATAAATTGGATATTAAGGCACTAGTCAGATTGTTTGACTAAAAGCTATTTTGTTTCCCCTTGCTCTCTAGTATGATGCCTTTAAAGACAAGGTTGACCAGCTGAAACGTGACGGTGACCAACTGAGCAATCGGGTTGAC